>NC_141030.1:2805000-2820000 GCF_052040795.2 Danio rerio | reverse complement strand
TATTTATTTTATTTAAAAATTATCGATAATTGTATTTTATTAAACACCCCTAACACTAATGTAAAAGCATTAATTATACCAAATATTATTCATATTATTTATTAAATTACCCATCCAATTTTGTTTCAACCTGTACCCTTACCACAACCCTCACAGTAATGTAAAAACAACAATTATACCAAATATTATTCATATTATTTATTAAAATACCCATTAAATTGCATTTTATTAACCTCTACCCCTTCCCCAACCCTTAACCTACCCCTAATGTAAAATCAATAATTATACATATTTTTTATTAAACTGCTGATAAAAATTAAATGTAAAAACAATAATATTATTCATATTATTTATTAAATTACCCATAACATTTTATTAACGTTTACCCTTAGCCTAACCTTCCCAGTAAATATTGTTGTCACAAAAATATGAAATATTGCTGTGAGTATCCGCAGCTGTATCCCTTCTAGGCTTTACCACGTAACACACACACACACACAGCGGGCGGAGGAGAGAAAAACGGAACCGACAGCATCATCTCTATCGGTGCAGTGACTCTGTTGTTTTCGGCTGGATGTAAATAAGCGTTGTGACGGACTGAAGTGACCCTCGGCCGACAGGACGGTTGATTTTCTCGCCGGTAAAGCTGGAAGGAGGCGGCGGAGCGCAGATATGCACCCAGCAGGATGGCTTCTATGTAACTCACATGAGATGTAATGATGAAATGGCGATGAAGATGATGATGGCCCAGGGCGAGAAAGACCCGAAACACACCAGCCGAGTAGTGCTGGTCAAGAGGATCATAATGAAGCATGACAATCCGGTAGGAAATGTACATTTATCCGCAAATATATATTACTACATTAACGTTACATGTCAAATTCGAAATACCATTGACATCCATTGAGCTCATTCATTCATCCATTCATCCGCGGGCCGATGTTTTTGTGTTGATAACATCTACTGTAGTTTGTCTAAATATAATTTAAGCATTTAAAAATTAGCATTCGCGTGGGATGTTTGAGTATGACACGCATATTTAGACGTTTCAGTCATATTATCTGTACATAAGTGCGTACGGTAGCACATCGGCTAGCTGATAAATCACAGTTTTAATGTTTGAACACGGTTCATATCGCTGCTTTGGAGTTTAATGTATTTCTAAATGTCGCCTGAGGCCTTTATTATAATTTTCATTGTGTGTCAATACGTGTCGTGCGATTATATCGATCGTTTTCGGCAAGGTGAGGTGATGCTAACGGATGCTACAATATTAGCCGATTGAAACGCCGCTGCTGTTGGTTATTACGTAACACACGTGAACCCGCTCACAACAGCGATGGATCTACGCACGTGCGCCTCCACGAGCGCAATCTGTTGTCATGGGGATGCAGAAATCTTCATTCATTTTTATTTATTTATTACTTACTGTCTGTGATGTCATTTTATCACGATGTGCAGGCATGTTTAGGGAAAGAATGTTAAAATGATAATCATTTTAGACGTGTATTCTGTGCCTTCTTCAAAACACTAAACTATTTAACGTTACCTTGTCATTTTCCTAAATTATAAATTTTATATATATATATATATATATATATATATATATATATATATATATATATATATATATATATATATATATATATTCTTTTTTTTATTGAAAATGAAAAATTATATTGAGTAAAAAGATAATTCTCTTCATAATCTATCATACATGTAATTTGAAAACTGACCCCCATAATAATAATAATAATAATAATAATAATAATAATAGTAAATATAATTTTTTATAATTAATTTCTGTGTAACAGAGAGCAGATTTTTTTCAACACATTTCTAAACATAATAGTTTTAATAACTCATTTCTAACTGATTTATTTTATTTTTGTCATGATGACTCTAAATAATATTTGACTAGATATTTTTCAAGAAACTTCTATACAGCTTAAAGTGACATTTAAAGGCTTAACTAGGTTAATTAGGTTAACTAGGCAGGTTAGGGTAATTAGGCAAGTTATTGTATAACGATAGTTTGCTCTGTAGACTATCGGAATAAAAAATAGCTTAAAGGGGCTTTTAATTTTGACCCTAAAATGGTTTAAAAAAAATAAAAACTGCTTTTATTCTAGCCAAAATAAAACAAATTCCTTGCTTTGTTAAACATAATTTGGGAAATATAAAAAAAATTATATATATATATATATATATATATATATATATATATATATATATATATACATATATATATACACACACACATATATACACAGTTGAAGTCAGAATTATTCGCCAGTTGTATTTATTATGTTTAGAAATGTGCTGAAAAATCTTCTCTCCCTAAAACACAAATTGCTGAAAAATATTCAGGAGGGCTAATAATTCTGACTTCAACTGTATATATTGCAGAGAAAACTAAATATTGCAATGTCATGTTTTTCCAGCACCCTGCAGCCCTAATCTGTGCTTTATGTCCCAATAGGATTAATTAAATAATGTAATTGAATCCCTTTGCCTTTTATCAGGCATTACAGGAAAGCGCACGTTAACCATGACATCCTGCAGGACTGTTTTTGTGCAGACTCTGAACTCGACTCTTTTCAGCTGTGAATTTGGCTCTTTTCACTGTAGTGGGTCTCAGAGGAATGTCAATGAGCTCATTTACACTGGCCATGTGACACAAATATCACACAGGGTGTCCAGGGTCTTAAATTAATTAATTTTCCTTTGGCTTAATCCCATTATTCATCAGGGGTCGCCACAGTGGAATGAACCGCCAATTATTCCAGCATGTTTTACCCATCAGATGCCCTTCCAGCTGCACCCCAGTACTGCGAAACACCCGTACACACTCAAAGTACATACACTACGACTAATTTAGTTTATTCAATTCCCCTATAGCGCATGTATTTAGACTCTGGGGGAAACCGGAGCACCCGGAGGAAACCCACCGCCAACACGGGGAGAACATGCAAACACTGAGAACAGAAACGCCAACTGACTGGGACTCGAACTAATGACCTTCTTGCTGTGAGGCGACACTGCTAACCACTGAGCCACAGTGTCACCCCTAAAAGGGTTTTAAAAGATCCTAAATTTGATTTGAAGAGACCTGCAGAAAGCCTGATCATATAAAAAATGACAAGTCTCATATCCTGATAGGACTGCACAATATGTAATTTCAGCCTCGATGTTAAGCCTCCTTTCCACTGCACACGACAAGCGACAGACCGTCATTCATTTCCAATGCAGAGTAGTGCGGGAGCTGCGTGGAGTTCCGATCATCTGCGTATGCGAAAAATTCGGATCCGTTGAAATATTGCAAGTAGACTGTATGCGACTGGCCGACCGGATGCGATGTATTCCAGTGTTGTCTAAGCAGGTCTATGTGCGCGAGATGAGAAATAGTAGTTTATTTGGTTATTTTTTAAATCAGAAAAACTCTATATTTAAAAAAAAAAAACATTTCTATTCATAAATGTAAGTAATAAAGAAATACAAATAAATATTTTTATGTTGTCTCCACATTCCCTCCAATATTTTTATTGGTCTATTGCTGCGTTCACACCAGATGCAGAACGTGCCTATAAATCGCGATATTCGCGCGTAAATAGCGACATTTGAGTTTACTCGCTTCATTCGCGCGTCAAATCCGCTTCATTCGCGTGATGGGCAGGGCTTTAGTTTGCCCGGTGACCTACAAAAGGTGATTCGTCATAATCACGGCCCCACAAGAGCAAGCTCCTGATTGGTTAACGCGATGCGAATGTTCGCTGAAGTTCAGATTTTCAAATTCGAGCGTCAACATTCACGTGTATCACACCACAGGGTGTCTATTCGTGCGTTCGCATTGACTTAACATGTAAATCACTCGTGCTTGACGCACGTTCCGCGTCTGGTGTGAACGCAGTATAAGAGTTTCTAGTATTCATTTATTTATTCAACCATGATGAGCGCACAGAGAATATAGACTCTTGCTTTTATTTAGAACAGCTTCTTCCATGGTGCACATCAGAACTGAAAATTCTGTACGACTGCCACAAGGGGGCGTAATCCGACAGTCGTGTCCAAATGTCGTGTGCAATGGAAAGGCTGCTTTAGGGCCGCACGATTTTGGAAAAATTGAACATTGCAATATTTTGTTTTTCTGCTATATTTACTGTATATATATATTATATATTGAATACAGTTTTAGTCCTGTCACAATAAATATTTTTGTTGTACGATATATTGCACCAAAATATATTGCGATAAACACTATTATCGTCATTTTAAGACATTTTATGCCACTCGTTATATGATGCCAGAATGACAATATAATCACAATGCAAGTACACTCTTCTAAAGAACACATCATATATTATTATTAAGAATATTAGATTTAATTATAGTCATTTTTACAACTGAATAATGAGGCATTTTACTCAGAATGTGAAAACGCATGTCCTAAATAAATAATAATAAATGTAAATAAAAGTGCAGGGTAAAAAGTATCAGAGGCTGTGAAATCTGCTACAAGATCTATTTTTAGCTCTTAGACACCCACATGAGAATATACTAGAGTAATTTATAGTAAATACTACAGTGTTTGTTTAACCACACTGACACCTCCAACAGAGATAGAGATGTTGCACAATTAGCTAAAAGGTTGCTAGAGTTGGTTTTTGTTTATGGGCGATATATATTACATTTATATTAAAAATAAGGCCGTGTTTGTATTTGTGCTGCTGCAGGTCCAGCAGGGAATCGGCAAGCCCAGTGTGTATCATGCTGTTGTGGTCATCTTTCTAGAGTTTTTCGCCTGGGGTCTCCTGACCACACCAATGCTCACGGTAAGCTAATCTAATTTCTCTTCTTTTTTTAAAGTTGATTATTTATGTGTGTTATTTTGTGATTATTGATTATACGATTATAATATATTGTTACATTTATGTGCCTGTTTAGTAGGATAAATACAGTGCACACCACACACCAGCAGGTGTCAGTATAACGTTATAGACCAGAGTATAATCTAGGGATAGCGTTCAAAAGCTGGAAAGAAATACTGCAAAAAAAACAAAACTAAAAATAAACAAAAATAAAACAAAAAAACTTTTAAGAAGATATTTATTAATTTATACAAGGATAAAAAAGAGACAGAATTAATAATTGTAGTAAAATAATGAATAATATAAATGCTAAAATTAATTAAATTTTAAAAAACGAAGACAAAAATAATAAAAAAATAATATTAATAATAAAAATCATATTTCTTTTCTCTGAGTTTTCTAAGTTTGGGTTTGACTAAACTGTTATTTACCTTTTTTCAGAAAATTAAAATAGGTTTGAAAAACAAAACAAATGTTTGTTTTAACATAGCACTGCAAGAAAAACTCTAAAAGACTATATTTTTATTTTAAATGTAGAAGAAATAACATCAGCAGTTTACAGGATAAAATAAAAACAATGAAATATAATTTTAGACAATTAAAAATTTTAAGTGGTCCCTTAATTTTGTAAAAATAAAAAAAGCAAATAATATATATATATATATATATATATATATATATATATATATATATATATATATATATATATATATATATATATATATATTTTTTTTTTTTTTAATAACTAATTTATTTTGTTTTTGCCTTGATGAAGAAAAATATTTAATTAAACTTTCTTTAGAAAAAAATACAGGAAATACTGTGTACTTACTGTGTACTTTCTTTGCACTTTTAAAAATTAGTAGGGAAACCTTTGAAAATAATACAAATTTCTCTAATAATTTACGCCTCATTTTATATATATATATATATAAAAGTTTATATATATATGTAGGAATAATTTAGGAATAATTCAAGTAACTGAAATAAAATTAAAACATTCCATGAAGATGTTAAATGGCTAAAACTTGAATAATACTGAAACATTGCCACTTTAAGATGAAGCGCTAAAATATAATCTCCAATTAAAAGATTATATGATTATTTAATAAAAATATATGAATAAATACCATTGTAGTATATAAACAGTAATAAATAACAGTAGTTAAAGGAATTGAAGTCTTTTGCATTTCTAGCATTGTTTTGTTGAATCATTCACAACAAATTATTTAATTAATAAATTCTTTTATACTTTATCTCAATATTTTGACATGATCCCTGCCGATTCTTGATAAATGTGTATTTTCATTTGTAGGTTCTGCATGAGACCTTCCCCACACACACCTTCTTAATAAATGGCCTGATTCAGGGGGTGAAGGTGAGTGTGTGCATGTGAGTGTGATGTGTTTTATCAAAGTCCCTTTAAAGCAAGTCTTTTTACTCAGTGGCCATCTTTGAAACATCTCTCAGGCATTCTGTTTGAATGGGGAAACATCGAAATCTCCAAATCTGTTTGCCAAGCTTACGATTAAAATTACTGAAAAAAGTGTTGCATGCAGAACTGTTGCAAACAATTAATTTGTGTTGCATTTAAACAAACAAATACATTTAATAATGTTCAACTTAATTTGTTTGTTTAAATTCAACACAAATAAATTGTTTACAACCACTTAACGTAAAGAAATTGAGTAAATCCAAGGAATCATCTTTGTATAATTTTTTTCAGTGTATCTGGAATCACCAATGAAATTAAACAGCAACTGTCTCTTAAGTTTCGTTTATAAACTTTGCCCATGTTAATTCGCACTCGAAGGGAACGAGATCACGACACCAACCTCCTTAATAGCTGTTTATGTGTTACACATTATCATCCTCTGAATAATGACAATCCGATTGCGCCTGTCCTCTGAAGTACTTACCAATTTTTTGATGGCAAATCTCTTAAAAAATAACTTTGTTTTCACATTTGTGGGCTTTCTGTTAGATGCTGTCATGTGATTTGTGTTTGAATGGTGGAAACGGGAATACATTTGGTCAGACAGGACAGATTCGACTTCGCGTTTGTTTCGTACAGATTACAAAACCAGAGAACATTTGTTTTCAAGTGTAATTGGTTAATTTATAATTAGACATTTTAAGCTGTAAGTAGATATATTTCTCATGTCTGTGAGGCAAATATTCAATTCAATTCAGCTTTATTTGTATAGCGCTTTTACAATGTTGGTTGTGTCAAAGCAGCTTCACATAAATGGTCATAGTAACTGGATCAGGGTAGTTCAGTTTTTAGTGTTTAAGTTCAGTTCAGTTTAGCTCAGTTCAGTGTGGTTTAAAGTCATTACTGAGAGTCCAAACACTGAAGAGCAAATTCATCGATGTGTAGCTCCACCGATCCCAAACCATGCAAGCCAGTGGCGACAGCGGAGAGGGAAAAAAAACTACACCAATAGGCGAGTGAAGAAAAAAAACCTTGAGAGAAACCAGACTCAGTTGGGCACGACCATTTTAATTTCTCAGCTGGCCAAACGTCTTGTGCAAAGCTGCAGTCTCAGCGGCGGAGGCTGGAAGCTGGCCTTAGTGAGGACTCGTCTGTCCCTGGAGCGTCATTGGAATCAGTCTCATACTCTCCACTTCTTCAAGACCAGCGCAGCAGCAGCTCAGGATACGGCATATGACGGCCAACGATATGGAAACCTTGGGAAATATTTGCTGAGATTCCAGCACATCTGCCGACCCCAGTGGGTTCATAATAATGAAGCTGCAGAAACTGTCATAAAAACACATGTCTGGGGCGAGAGCCTCCACTGGAGAATCATTCATTCATTTTCTTGTCGGCTTACTCCCTTTATTAATCTGGGGTCGCCACAGCGGAATGAACCACCAACTTATCCAGCAAGTTTTTACGCAGCGGATGCCCTTCCAGGCGCAACCCATCTCTGGGAAACATTCACATACACTCATTCACACACACACTCATTCACTACGGAAAATTTAGCCTACCCAATTCACCTGTACCGCATGTGTTTGGACTGTGGGGGAAAGCGGAGCACCCGGAGGAAACCCACGTGAACGCAGGGAGAACATGCAAGCTCCACACAGAAACGCCAACTGAGCCGAGGCTCGAACCAGCAACCTTCTTGCTGTGAGGCGATCGTGCTGCGCCACTGCGTCGCCCCCCTGGAGAATCATCAGTCTATATTGATCGATGATTGGCTCCTGTACTAGTAGGCGGGGCTTCATTTGCCACATTAGGCTCGTTTGACTTGGCCAAAATCTGCGCAGAATCGATCACCGGTGATCACCGCAAGATGCATGCCGGTTAGAAATGTGTCCACCTCGCCTTCGCCTCGCTGACGTGCGCCAAAAAATTCTCGCGATCGCGAAGCGGGTACCTCGTATTAAGCAGTCGGCCGCAGTTGCTCTCAAAAGACTGCGTTACCAAAAGCATGATGGGAAACGACTGGCTGACGACACAGCTTAATGCTGATTGGATGAGACTGACACATTACACTTTATTATCTTGTTTTACTAAGGTTGATACGCGGATTTGTTGAATACCTTTTTTTTGTATTTTCGTTGATAATTAAAAAAAAGTCATAAAGAGCTTTACATATGGTTATTTATTTAGATTTACACACAAACAAAAACAAAACACATCTTTGTAAAACATAACGTGACCTATCCAATATAACTAAATGTTACTAATAAATCATTAGGATGTGTGTGTGCTGTATTTTATTTCTCTCTCAGTCTTAAGTCCTGTTTGTTGTCATTTTCACTTTTTGTATGTTTGTGTGAATTTTGTATTGTAATTTTTATGCAGCGTTATTCAATGAAAGTCAATCCAATACACACATATATTCAGACATACAAAGGTAATGAGACTGTTTTGTCATTATGCCTCATCTTTGTGTGGTTTCATATGAGAAGTGAAAAGGGTGTAGTAAACAAGACACACACACACACACACACACACACACATACACGTATATGTATATGTATGTGAAATCAAAAGTAATATTTAATAGACCAAGAACATTTCCACAGTTTTTCCTACAGTCTAATAGTTTTTATTCTGGAGAAAGTCTTGGGCTGTTTATTTTAGTCTGGCTGGAGTAAAAGCAGTTTATATAGACCTAATAAGCTTGTCAATATAATTAACCCCCAAAGAATTTATTTGTCAAACAAACATTTGTCATGACCCGTCACTCAAAAGCATCTTGCTATGGCTACTTCATTTATAATGTAGCCAAATTAGGTTTCTTGAAAGTTTTCTTGCTGTATAAGCTGTTTATTTTGTTATTCTTTTAACGTTTGTTGAATATACAGAATTATATTTTAAATACACCCTTTTAGTTAATGAGCTGTTCATCTTCTGTAATTCTGTGATATTTCTATTGCATCCACTCCCACATTAAAAATACTATAGTAATGTATACTGTAGTGCTTTTAAACCATGTTATAAAATAGTCTATTTAAATTTTATAGTTGCTCTGGTATCACAACAACTATAAACATAACCCAATACTGAAAAAACATGTTCAAAATGCAATAATATTTACTATAAATCACCATATATTTTTTCATGAGGTCACTCGTCTGCGATAAAAAACGCGAACGAGAACTCCGCCACTGGTGACGATTCCAGGTGGCTAAACAGCGAGATTCAGCAGGTGTCCGACTTCTGATGTAATTTTTGAGCCCTCCTCTTACTGCGCACGCCTGCTCTCGTTTACAATGCAGCCAAGGCGAGGCGCACCTCAAACGAGCCTATTGACTGCTACACTTTTCCCTATTCAAAACTGTACAAGTGACGTGCATGTCTTGTCCCCTTATTCTCCAATGCAGAAGTGCGCTCGTTTTTGCGATTGTTTTAGAACTTCCGATTCAGTCGTCTGTGAGAGAAATGATTAGGAATTAAAAAAACACTTCTACTAACAGACTACTTGCTCTACTGAAGTGTGTTCATGACTATACATACAAAGCAGAATAGTATTCAGGAAAAAGAAAATGTAAGTTTGCAACATCTAGCAGAAGAACGAGACGTTTTTAACGTCTAAAAATCAATGGAAGTGCATGAGACCACAAGTCTTGAGTCAAAAAGATTCCTAATTCCTGCCCCCGCTCATACGTCAAGGTCAATACTCTTTAGATTTACTCTTCTTCTTCTGTGGTGTTTTCTGTCTCGGTGATTAGTGCTATGTTGTGTTCATCAGGGTCTGCTGTCTTTTATGAGCGCTCCGTTAATTGGAGCTCTGTCAGACGTGTGGGGCAGACGCTCTTTTCTGCTGGTGACCGTCTTCTTCACTTGCGCTCCAATACCTCTGATGAGACTCAGTCCATGGTAAGAGCCGCACACACATACACACCCACACATTGCACCGTAGACCACTGAGTACACGACATAGTGAAAAACATCAGAGAAATATTACAGGGATTCTGTAAAACCTCAGAAGTCATGAAAAAGTTATGAAAATTTTAAAAAAGCACAATATATGTGTCATTTATGTAATTAGATTTTTTAAATATGCACAATTAACAATCATAATGATAATAAAATAATACTAAAAATATACTTTGATATTTATTACTATTATTATTATTAATATGTTTAATTTTTAAAATTATTTTTAATTAAATATAATAATAATAATAATAATAAATATATTTTTATATTGGTATTATTATTATAATTATTGTGTATTAGATTTGATGTTTTTTAATTAAATATAATAATAATAATAATAATAATAATAAATATATTTTAATTTTGTTATTATTATTATTATATATTTAATTTTATGTTTTTAATTAAATATAATAATAGTAATAATAGTTCTAATATTTATTTATTGTTACTATTATTTTTATCAATATTATTGTTTTTAATTTTATTATGCTTTTAATGAAATATAATAATAACAATAATAATAATATATTTTAATTATTGTTATCATCATTATTAGTCTTATAATTATTATTAATTTTACATTTTAAAAATGTTTGTAATTAATAATAATAATAATACAAATAATGTATTTAAAATATACATTTTTGAAATGTTTTAAAATAAATTTAAAATGTTTTAAAATTTATTAAAATAATATTTTCCATAGAAAATAAAAAAGCAGATTTTTATTGTATTACAATGTTTTATTTCAGTCATTTTAACAATGACATATATACTTATAATTTAATCATGTTTTATTAAATAAAAACAAACATGTATATTCACTTTATTTGTTTTTTTTTAATAAATTAATTATTACTTTTATATTGTAAATAAGAATGATAAATATTGCTATTTTTATTCATCAAAACAAATGAGGACAACGCCACACACAAACTCTCAAAACAATCTTTTTAAATGATTCAATAATCATTTGAAACAATGCAATAATCACGAACAACAGGATAAAGTATGGAAATATATTTATGTTTTTGAGCAGCACTGGCTTTAAGATGTTAAAATGTTCCGTCTCAGTTGAAACTCATTTTGTTTGGCATTTCTTGTTGTTTTTAGGTGGTATTTCGCCATGATATCAGTGTCTGGTGCGTTTTCTGTCACCTTCTCTGTGATCTTCGCTTACATCGCAGATGTGACAGACGAGCGGGAGAGGAGTACAGCCTACGGACTCGTGAGTGGCTCTTTTATTAAACCTAAAACATACAGGGCTGTGTGTCATTATCGCCCCCTGTTGGATCGATGTGCCCTAACATGCATCACAGTGCGTTTTGGTGTAAACAAAAGCGGGGAAAACCCCATTTATAGTAATACCTGTGTAGGTCTGGACATGGAGAATTTGTGTCCTGTACATGCTCTAAAGTTCTTTCTCTTTTGCCTGTGTACTGTTTCAGGTTTCTGCGACGTTCGCAGCGAGTCTGGTCACCAGCCCGGCCATCGGCGCATATCTGTCAGCCAGTTATGGTGATAATCTGGTGGTGCTGGTGGCCACTCTCATCGCCCTGGCCGACATCTGCTTCATCCTGCTGGCTGTCCCAGAGTCGCTGCCAGACAAGATGAGGCTCAACACCTGGGGGGCTCCTATCTCTTGGGAACAAGCTGATCCCTTTGCAGTAAGAACACTCTCATACTCCACATGCAAACATGCAACATGCAAACTCCACACAGAAACGCCAACTGAGCCGAGGTTCGAACCAGCGACCCAGCGACCTCTTGCTGTGAGGCGACAGCACTACCTACTGCGCCACTGCCTCGCCTCATTCAAAATTCTGCATTATATAATCAATTTTATCCATATTTTGTAGAAAAATAAAGCACTACATTTATTCTTTCTTGGGTTTTTACCTGACAGTGAACGGCTTTATATAAATTAAATGCATGGGTTATGAATAAATTCACCCTCCTCACAGTTGTCATGAAAGGTAATATAACCTATATACACCAAAACAATATTTTGTAACAGGCTGTAAACACCTTTTTGTTTGCTGTAAAGTTGGGCATTTTAACATGGGGTCTATTGAAATTTGCTCTCATTTGGAGCCTCTAGTGGCCAGTTGATGTATTGCAGTTTCAGTTTCTTCCAAATTTACTTCATGAGGGAGAGGTTGCTGCTTATGCCTAGTTCACACTAAAGGATTTTAAGCCTGATTTGAGCCCGATTTGGAAGTTAACGAGCTCGCCGACAGATCGGGCTGTGATCGGGAAGAAATCTGCGGGTGCTCGGCGCTCGCCGCTCTTTATGTGTGAACTACTGAACAACGCATCAACGAGGCTCGCTGACGCGTCGCCGACACCTCGCAGACGGAAATCCAACATTCAGCATGCTAAATATTCCAGAGCAGTCGGCCAACTCAACCCCACGTGTGGTCAGATGTAGTGACGAGCTGCAGCCAATGAGAGAGCAGATCAGCATGAGCTGAATGGCTGTGTGTTCAGGAGCTCAGCAGAAACATCTGTGATTGGTCAGAATGGGCATCGGTGCACTCGCTTCATTCTGCGTTAGCACAGACATGAGAGTAGACTATAATAACAGTGAAACTAGAATTCTGTAACTATTAGAATTACCATACTGCTCATTCTGACTGTTCTCATATGAAACGCCATATTGTCACAACATATTTACATTCAAAGCTATTATTGAGATATTAAAATTAAGCTTTGAATGTCTGGCATCATATTTAATGACACATTACCCTAAAAATATAATATTTTTTTTGGTAATACAGCCTATAAATATGTAGTTAAGATACTAAAACACTTAAAGGTCTTGCCTTTCATTTTCACTTTCAAACAGGAGCTATTTAACAGCACAGAATCTGCTGTTTTGAAAGATATCTGAAGTAAATTGATGTTTTTGCCATCAGAAAGTTTTGTCTATGTTAGCAGGAAGTTGCTAGGCAAGAAAATGCACACATTTAAAGTCACAGCGAAAAGTATCAGACATGCATGCAGTCATTTTGACCAATATGGTAATTTAAGGCAGAAATGCTCAGTTCTTTACTGTTTTGTAATAAAAAAAATAACAATGTCAGAAAGAAATACACTGATAGTTAGAAAACGGCAGGGTGTTATAAATATGTTCGTTTTATTTCAAAGAGTTATAAAATTACAAAAATTAAAAACTCTCTGTGTATCTCTCCACTGGAAGATGAGTGATTAATCCGCTGATTTGACGATGTTTTTAAATGCTTTCTCCAAAGCTTGAAACGCTGTCAGTGATGTAATCCGCACACAAGCAGCCAATAGAGTTCAGCTTTTTCTGACGACTCCTCCCTCAAATTTTCATTGGCTGTGGATTGGTAGCTTGAATGAGCTGATGGGGAATGAGTTGTTGTCAGATCATGTAGTGTGTGATCCCCCTCTTGTGGATCGTTCACGGAGTGTTGCGTAGTGTGAACACCACAGAGATTAAAAGACACAAAGTCAAGTCATGTAGTGTGAACAGCACAGCGATCTGCTGATGTTTAAAATCCTGTAGTGTGAACTAGGCTTTAGTTGAAACTAGGGCTGAACGATACTGGGAAAATATGCAATATTGTTGTTAACTTAAAAAAAAGGCAATTAACTTTTTTATTAATGTAATTATCATACTAAAATAAACTTAGTAGATATTTTATGAGCTGATTAAAAAAATTGACTTCAAAACACCACGAATGAATGAAAACCTTGGTGGAAATTCAGATTTTTATTGGCTGCTGTCACTTTTCTCTCTTGTCTTCAGGTATTAGTATTTATTTTCAGCTCTAGGTTCAGCTACTGGAGATGTGGGGATGAAAATAGTCAGGGCCTCATCTGATTAGTCAGATGTAGATAAACAACTTATGCATGTAACAATAATACATTAATAAAATGTATTAAATTTGTTGCACTTCTCTGTGATACATATATACTGTTATCACGATAACAATAACTTTTAGATATATGGTTAAGAATTATTATCCTTTCTGAATTATTAGCCCCTTGTATATTTTCTAGATTTTTTCCCAACACATTTCTAATCATAATAGTTTTAATAACTCATTTCTAATCACTGATTTCTTTTATGAATGCTAATGGATGCTGCACACTGGTGGTGGTGTGGGGAGACCCCCCTCATGATTGTGAAGCGCTTTGGGTGTATGGCCATACACAATAAATGCACTATATAAATACACATTACATTACATATTGGCCATGATGACAGTAAATAAGATTTGACTAGATATCTTTCAAGACGTTAGTATTCGGCGTAAAGTGACATTTAAAGGCTGAACTAGGCTAATTAGGCAAGTTAGAGTAATTAAGCAAGTCATTAGCCCCTTTCACACAGTGATACCGGTAAATATCTGGAAAATTTCCGGAACGACTTTACCGGTATATTTAAAAAAGCGCTGTTCACACAGGCGAGGACGTTACGGAAATTTTCCGGAAAAGAGCATTCACACATCCATTCCAAAATACCGGTAAATTCTGACATCATTCACCACAAATAAGCTTTAAACGGCTGCGCTTGTGTTTGTAAACATTTGACTAAATTACAAACTCTGTGGATGATCAATATTGTGAACAACTTTCGCAGGATCACTTTCGCATGTCGAGATGTTCATAATATGTGCGTGTGCAGGCGCTCACAGGCTGTTTCACAGGCACACGCAAAGCTTGAAGGTAAACAAACAACGGCTTATCATAAGC
>NC_141030.1:2675000-2800000 GCF_052040795.2 Danio rerio | reverse complement strand
TTTTTCTTAACATCTAGATTTTTTTGAAGATTTTCAAATCGTAAATAGTATGTCAAATATTGTACTGACGATGCGAAATTCATTTGCCTCAATCACGTCTTTCGCGCAAACTCAACCAATGCAATGCGATTCAATTCAGGTGAAGTAATGGCAATTTTTGCTTTGCATATGATGTAAATTAAATTTAAGCACACTTTTCTCAATATTAACATTTTTTTTTTAACCCTCAGATTCAAGATTTTCAAATAGAAATATTATGCCAAATATTTTCAAATCCTAATAAACCACACATCTATGTCCTTCAGCCTTTTAATTATGTATAAGTGAAGTTTATTCATAAACTAATTTCGAGAGGAGCACGTGATTATGATTGAACACGGCTGGTTCTGCATTAGCATGCTTGATCCACCAATCAGGCCATTCCTAACCCACTATAAAGAGCCAGGGTTTTCTCACTACAGTTATCTTCGATTTGAAGAATCCCCCCTTCCACCCCTACCTTTTCACCTTTCCCTTCATAGGGCGGCACGGTGGCTCAGTGACTAGCACTGTCGCCTCACAGCAAGAACGTCACCGGTTCTAGTTCCTTAACAGGCCGGTGGTCGTTTCTGTGTGTAGTTTGCATGTTCTTCCCGTGCTTGCGCGGGTTTTCCCCGGGTCCTCCGGTTTCCTCCCACATTCCAAAAACATGCACAACAAGTAAATTGATAAATCTAAATTTCAATACAGGTAATCTAATAATGCAGCATATCTTTTAATAGCCTTCAATCTTAATCTTTAGCTATTATAAAAAGGGGAGTTGTCGAGATCTACCTGAGCTCGAGGCTCCCCTCTCTTCCTCCAAACGGGAGGGAGCCCAGGGCTCAAGAACCTTCGAGCTCAGGGCTCTCTCCCGGGACAGCATGCCAAACTTGCTTATAATCAATCATCAGCTAAGTGTGAACTCTTGAAATCTCCGATTCTCAAAATTGACGCTTATGACTGGACTTGTTGTCCACCTATAAGCTGTTTTTCCTTTTTTGAAGGCCTGCATGATTCAGGATCGGTAGAGCTACGCATCGATGAATTTGCTCTTCAGTGTTTGGACTCTCAGTAATGACTTTAAACCACACTGAACTGAGCTAAACTGAACTGAACTTAAACACTAAAAACTGAACTACCCTGATCCAGTTACTATGACCATTTATGTGAAGCTGCTTTGACACAACCAACATTGTAAAAGCGCTATACAAATAAAGCTGAATTTAATTTTCAGTTGAATTGTTTTTTTTTTCATCTGAATGTGTTGTTTTATCTCAGGTCTGGTTCAGGGCATGATAACAGGTATCCGGGGGCTCTGTAATGGTCTCGGTCCTGCTTTGTACGGTTTCGTTTTCTTCCTCTTCAATGTGGAGCTGAGTGGGATCACCCCCATCCAGCCCGACTTCGCCATCCCGATACAGACGCCCACAGAGGTACACGCACAAATGTCCCCTTATTAGGGCCTGTAGACTCTTTACTTGTTCAATACCTGGTTGAGCTTCTTTCCTCTGTTGCAGAAGATATTTTGAAGCTGGAAAACAGTAAACATTAACTTCCATAGTTTTTGTTTTTCCTGCTATGGAAGTTAGTTGTTACAGGTTTCCAAGATTCTTCAAAATAGTTTCTTTTGTGTTCAACAGTATACAGAAATCCTTATAAAAGTTTGGAACCACTTGAGTCTGAGTAAATAGTGTAACTTTTAATATTTGTGTTGAGCTATCCCTTTAAATCCACATAAGCTGTTTAAAGCATGATGGATTCTGATTGGCTGTCAGTGTTCATCATCTGGAAAAAGACGTTTATTTATGTAAGATGAAGCACAAAAAATAGTCATGTTAATGTTTTCCATGATAGTCTAAGTTCTTATCCGAATGAATAGCCTCAGATTATTGTGGTAACACACAGCATAGCACATAGCACACACAATCACTTCAAAAAGTTCATAGCAACTGTATTAAATATCAAAAGTTTGTCACTTCAGCCCAAAAGTTTGAATCAATTTAGGATAAAATATTTCCTAGGCTGATATGGCTAGGAATTATATTCTCATTCTGGTGTAATAATCAGAAACTTTGCTGCCATACCTTGGCTGCAGCAGGAGCAATCATAATACACAGTGATGTTACTTAGCTGGGGACTATTTTCAGGTGCTGCGTAATATCGATACGCCAGCTGCATTTTTATTTTCTGTCGGTCTTAGTACACAATGTAACTACAGAGTCAAGCTTTAAATAGGAAGATTATTGAAACTCTTTTTTTGACATTTTTGAGTGAGATGCTAATGGTCTAATCTGATCCAATGATTTATGCTAAGCTAAGTGCCCCCAGTGCCAAGCTAAGTGCTCCCATTAGACTCTGACTGAATGGATAAAAAATGGTAGAACTCAACTGTAGGAGAGATGTAAAATACACTGTAAGAAAATGCTGGGTTCCACACAATTCCTTCATGCTGTCCTAACACAAAAGTTTTTTACTAATTTAAGTAGTTTGAACATAAAATAAATAAGTTGTCCTCGCTAAATAACTCAAGAATTGTGTTAATTCAGCTTATTTTTCAGTACAGTAAGGGTGGTGTTTCTAGTTATTGAAACGTTTTTTTTTTTTAAACATTTTTGAGCGAGATGCTAATGGTCTAATCGGATTCAATAATCTAAGCTAAGCTAGGCTAATCTAAAAGTGCTCCTGTTAGACCTGTAAATCGGCTAAATGGATTACAAATTGGTAAAACTCAACTGGAGAAGAGATGTAAAATTTGCTGTAAAAAATGCAGGGTTCCACACAATTCAGTCATGTTGTCTCAACACAAATCGTTTAAGTTAACCTAATTGTTTCTCACAAATTTAAGTAAATTGAACATAAAATAAACATGTTCTTGCCCAAAAAACTCAAGAATTGTGTTGATTCAGTTTATTTTTAGTATAGTAGTGGTGGATTTTCTAGTTATCGAAACTCTCTTGACATTTTTTGGGAAGATGCTAATGGTCTAATCTGATTCAATGATCTATGCTAAGCTAAGCTAAAAGATAATTTTAAATAAGTAGTTGGAAGTATATTTTGAGTTTAAGATAAATTAGCTAATTTCCAAATATGTTTAGTGTATCTTTAAATACAGTAAAAAAAAAAATACTACTAACTTAATGTTGTTTTCCTTTCGCCACATGTCATGTAGAAGACTACAATCCCCGGCCCTCCGTTTCTCCTGGGCGCCTGTACGGTAGTGGTGGCGTTTATAGTGGCTCTCTTTATACCCGACCACTCGACGCCCCCATCGACACCCTGCCAAACCCGTAAAAACAGTCTGGCCGGAGCTCACACCAACACACCGCTGCCAGGGAGCGACGAAGATTTCGAGCCGCTGCTGGAGGACAGCACTGTGTGACTGAAACCCTCAACCTAAATCATCACTGGGGGAAAAACATGACAAGGATGTCAACACATCGCAAACCCTCCACATGTCCGTGACTAACGCATTGGGAGCGTACAGTATTTATTTACCGTGTTTTATCTCATCTATGGTTCTGAACTCAGAGGCTTTTTTATTGAGCGTTTTTTCAGTGACTCAGCACACTAAGGGCTCGATCAGGGGGGGGGATCGGATGCACTGTAGTGGAGTTTGGTTCGTTTGAGTTTAAATGCAAAGATCTTCATGTATATATATATGTATATATATATATATATATATATATATATATATATATATATATATATATATATATATATATATATATTGAGAGAGAGAGATATTTGGGCAAGGTTATTTACGAAGCTTGTGGTGACTTGAAGAGAAGCTGGGTGAATTTCATAACTCTGAACTCTATTTTGCTTATAGAAAGTAAAGTCTGTTTTTAGACTTTATTCGTGACGTTATTTTTATGACAACTGAGCACATTTTCAGTCTCCAAAAATAGGCTTGCTTTGCCATTTTAAACACCTTTCTGACAGGTTTCATGTAGGGCTGCAGGATATTGGGGAAAATATGCGATATTTGTTGTTGAGTGTTGCGATTACGATGTTTCTCATGATATCACAAACTTTTATCAGCAGTTTAAAATTAAATTATGCTATGTTCATACTAAAACTATCAGGTAAACAATATTTTTCTGAGCTAATTAAATAAAAGAAATGATGTCAACCAGTGCAAACACGAATTACTGAAAACCTTGGCGGAAATACGGATTCTTATTGGATGTTGTCATTGTACTCGCGTCCCATTAAGCATTAAGGTCTTTGCACACTGAAGTCTGAAATTTGCGTTTTTTTTCGTGTTCAAATCCGAACAATTCCTTATGCATACAAAGCTTGCACACCGAGTCTGATGTGTATTAATTAATACGTTGAGAAGTAACTTGAATCTCCAGGTTGGAGGAGAGTCCTTACCAATGGTGGAGGAGTTCAAGACGGGCGACCCCGGATTAATAAAGGGACTAAGCCGAAAAGAAATTGAATGCATGAATGAATAATCGGGGTACTCGCGAAATACCTTACTTCGTATCCCTCATCTATCTCCGAGCTCAGGGTTCTCTCCCGGGACGCATGCCAAACCTGCTATTATAGTCAAGGATTATCTAAGTGTGAACTCTTGAAACAATACAAAATACACCAAAACACCAACAAACTAGCATACAGTAGACCACCGAACATTTGTATTTTATTATATTTGTTTCTCCAAGTGCATTTTGAATCTTGACTTTCGCTTGTACAGCAGTCCTGAATTGTCAAAATACCTCAAAACGCAAATTTCGGATGGGGAAAACATAAAAAAAAATTAACCAGATTAAACATTTTTTTTAATGACGAACAAAAGTTTCGGAGGCAGTTCCTCAATACAATTGAGGTCGAATTTGTTTTTTTACGTGCGAAAATTACATACGAAAATTTCAGATTCAGTGTGCAATAGTATTTATTTTTATTTTCAACTCCACGTCCAAGTATTGGAGAGGTGGGGATAAATATCGTAAAGGCCCTATCTGATTGGTCAGATTGAGATATTGTGATATCGCATATACTATTATCGCGATAACGATAATTATTTGATATATCGTGCAGCCCTACTTTAATGTGATTCACCCAAAGAGAAGTTGTGATTTCCGACAGTATTTTTTTTATACTGTATTGAGTGTTGTTGATTGAGTGAAGTTTCCTGACACAAGCCTTAAAGTCACATGTCCTGTGGCATACGACAAGGTTTTATTAGATTAGAGGCGCATCCGGTTGCAAGTGCATGAACAGTATTTGTGGCGATGTTAACCAAACCCAAGACACTACAGCACCAGCGGTTTGGTGTAGTTCTTTTAGGCCAGTTAGTAATTATTATATATTTATGGAGACGGCTTGATTGTGAAGTTCTTCAATTCTGTGTGTTTGCAAAGGTTCTATGCAGTAGTGTCGGTAATGATTGATAGATCAAACTCAAAGTAAAATGGGTCGCGAATGCCGATGTTTACGTTGAGAATACAGTATTACTTAAAATATAACATTTGTACTTTTTTCTTTAAAGTAGTGATGTGCAATACCACTGGTTCCCTATCACATCTGATACCAAGTAAAATGTATCGGCGATACCGATCCGATACCGATACTTTGCCCAAAATTACTCTTTGGGAAATTAAAGTAATAAGTAGTGTTCTTAAAAGTGTAACTTTACATTGAATACGAGATATATTACAGGTTGTTCTTGTTTGTTGATGAAGAATTATCATACAAAAAAAGAGCCAACTTACATCAGCATCTGAGCATGTATATCTTACGCCTGCCTGAACATCTTAAAAAAAAAAAACATTCACACTTCTACGCTTAGTGACATGTTTATCCGGTTCCCCTGAGTGTTTTTAACCTTTTTTCGTTGTTTTATCATTGTCACAAAAATCCCAAGCCCCCAAAATTCAGCCGCATTTTCTCCCTCTGTACCTGGATAGTGCCTGCATGCTGCACCTAAGGACTCTGAAAGCGATGTCTGTCTCGCCCTAGCAGCAGCACCTGTGCCTCTCCTTTCCTCCTCATCTGACCGCCTAGATGTTGTCCTATTCAGTCTTGTGATTTATATGTAGATGTTTGGTTTGTGGTAGTACAACAGTACCTCGCTTTTTTGTTACACATGTCACAAACTGCATGGTTTGAGTTTATGGAAGTGAAGTAGCTCCACACGTACTTCGCTTCCGGTCACGCATATCTAGGCCCACACGGAATCTGCGTGCGCAAATATTTAGCCCAATAATTGTTTATTTACTTGAGTAAATGTGTGTAAATCTATATTTATTCAGTTTATAAATTAATTTTAGTATTATTATTGACTCATGTAAAAATATTCATATGGTTTATTCATAATACAGTTTGTACCATCTTGAATCTAATTGGATTTGCATTTTAAATATAAAATAAAAGTTAAAAAGATGTCATTTTTTATTTCACATATTAAAGTTCTAGTTATGATATTCCCAAAATAATTACGCAGATTTTTACCAAAATTCTCCACAGAAATAGCAAAAAATGTCCGCAGATTCCGTCTGGCCCTACCCATATCCAATGACAGCGTGCCTGAACAACTTGTGCCAGCGGACTGAGTGGCTAGCTAGCGTGCTCTGCAGTTGTACAGTGCCATATTACGCACATGATTTCGCAGGCGGAAGAACAAGTAGTTCCGACTAAGAAGGCATTATTCAGATAAACTAGGGTAATTGTGGTTACTTTGCACTGTATTTCTATTTCCAATAAACTACATATTTGCTCCAAATTATTGAAATATCGATATTTTGATAAGATAATCGATTCTAAGACATACAAAGCTGGTATCCGAGATATCAATATTTTAGTATCCATCCGCACATCACTACTTTAAAGTGAATCTTACCTTTCAGACGATTGGCATTGGCATTTGTTGAGCAATCGTGCTTAATATGATGTATGTGTTTCCTTTAAATACAATTAAGTGTTGATTAAAAATAATCAGCCAACATCTACAGACCAGCTACCTCATTTTTTGGAGGTTTTAAGGAATTCGACCTGAATATATTTTTATCAGCGTTTTGGTTTTTGTATAGCGACACACTGCATTTTCACTATATTGAAGAATCTCATTGTTTTGCTTACGAATTCTCATATTTTCTCATGCAGCGGACGTTTTAACCTGATGATTTGTTTTGCACAAACATACATATGAATTTCCCAGGGGCCTCAGTGTGTGTTTAATGTGAAGAACACTGTGGAGCATCTCATTAGAGTCTGAGGTCATCATTACACTGACCTGCGCTCATTTCCTGTTCCACATACACATCATTCCTTCCTCATCATGAACAGAATGTCAATTTTCTTTTCCACCCTTAATCTTCTCCCATATGTTTTGCATCATTCCAGTCATATTTATCATGCAGTGAAATGACGTGAATCTTTCTTTGTAGAGCTTAAAAGTCGCGGTGATGTTTGTATGACCGCGGACGGCGTTTAATGATGGCTGGGCTGTAGTTCCCGCGCTTTTGTTTTTTGGACATACGATGTTCACAGCTTGTGACGTTTTACTATGTAACATAACAGCAGTCATATTCATCATTTTAGGATTGTAAAGTATTGTACATGTACTGAATAGTATTACAGACTAATCTTTTTTCATAATGCCAGATATTTTTGGAACAGCGTGCTGCTACAGGTGACGTCAGGAGCTAATCACGTGTTCGACTTTTCCTTTTTTCAACGTCAAGTGTCTGTGTGTTTTTCAACGGGACACACAAGGTGCCTGAAGAGTAAATAACATGTATGTTTGTAGTATTTCAATCTGACTGTAAATACTGAGTACACTGATGATGAAGATGAAATGTACAGGGACCCTTAATTATGTATTTATCGTCATGTTTTGTGGGAATCTGTTAAATAGGCGCAACTGAATAAAAACACTTCAGAGTTGTTATTGTGTGTATCCTTTAGATGGCGCTGTTGCTGTGTATTGTCTTAGATTTCTGAGCTTAAACGTGAAGTATGCAAGCTTAGGGGCGGTTTATATGTACCATGGTAAATATGGCAATCAATCAGTAATGAAACTGGGAATGTATAAAGAATTACTGTACCATGGTACTCATAGTCCCCCTTTTCTATTTTGAAGAAGAACAAGATATAGTAAACACTGCCATTGATTACAATAAAACTTTGGTCACACACTATATTAAGGCAATTCTTGCTAATATGAACCATGAATTAAGAGTTTTAGCTCAATATACACTAATTTGCTGCTTATTTATAGTTTAGGTTTTGGGTACACTCTCAGAATTAAAGGTACACAAGCTGTCACTGGGGTGGTATCTTTAGGTACACAATTTTACTTAGAGGGTCTTTCTGGGTACCTCAAAAGTATATATTAGCACCTTAAAGATTTAAGAGGAACACTTGTATCCTTTTTAGGTACTAATATGTACCCTTGAGGTATTAATATAGACCTTTTAGGTACAAATTTTTACCTTTTGAAAAGGTACCACCCCAGTGTCAGCTTGTGTACCTTTATTTCTGAAAGTGTAGGATTCATTTTCTTTTCAGATTAATTTCTTTATATTATCAGGGGTCGCCACAGTGGAATGAGCCACCAACTTATCCAGCATATGTTTTACGCAGCGATGGCCTTTCAGCCGCAACCCATCACTGGGAGACCTCCATACACTCTCATTCACACACATGCACTACGGGCTTCAGTGTCAACGCTTGACTGAAGGCGTGTCTGAAGTTGGGGCTGAAGCGATCATCATAGCAGCGTCAGCCAATGAAATTCAGTCAGCAATAGGCCACTGTCTAGCGGGTGTATTTGCATACAGCGATCTGATTGGCTGACGCTTCTGTTGGCGCTTGAAAACTTGAGCTAGTCCCAACTTCTGCAGCGAGCAACGCCTTTGAAGCGGCGCCGACGGATCCACGATGCAGTTCGGCAATGCATGACGTCACCCATTCAAAGTGAATGGGAAGCGTTGATGCTGACGCCCCGTGTGAATGGGGTGTAAGGGTGTTTCCCAGTACTGCGTTGCAGCTGGAAGGCCATCGGCTGCGTAAAACATGGATAAGTTGGCGGTTCATTCCGCTGTGGCAACCCCTGATGAATAAAGGACTCAGCTGAAGGAAAATAAATAAATGATTTCCACATGTATCATGATTTACTGTACGTCAGATTGTAAAGTCATTTCAACTTTCCCAGCCAAACAGTGTGCAATAACTTTCAGCCCTTCAACATCAAATGCAAAATAATCCTTGGTGGTTTTTTTCTATGCAATATGAACCCATGTGTGTGTCAGATTCATCCGAGTCTCCTCTGGATGGCAGTGTTGACGTGTCACTGACGTCTGACTGATGCTGAACCCTTGAGATCTCATCATAACCTCAGTTCAGTCTTTGAACATCTCAACCAAGTGTTTCAGAGGCAGTTCAGTTTAGTGATGCTACAAAACATTCCTCTAGTGTAAATGACTCCACGCACACACACACAGATAGAGACACATACATAAATACCTGCATAACATAAAAGCCTGAAAGCTGCATACATCATTTTCCGTTAACTTCACTGGGAATTGCCATTTTGGTTTAGTTTTCATGCTGATGAATTACTAGCGCTTCCATGAATATGAATTAGCCTGCATCTGTGTTGTCTCCACCGAAAGTCCAGTCGTGCTCCTGGGGGGCCAATGTCCTGCATATTTCACACCCTAGCCCAATTAAACACACCTGAATGAGCTAATCAAGGCGTACTAACTTCCAGACTGGTGTGTTGAGGCGGGTCAGGGCTAAACCAGGGATTGTTTCTCTATTGGGAGATGAGAGAGTGTATAGACACACTGTAAAAACTGATTAGTTGACTTCACTTAGAATAAGGGAGTAAACTTGTTGCTTTTAAAACAATTAGTTCACTTAACATACAGCTGAAGTCAATTTTTTTTTTTTAATATTTCCTAAATGATGTTTAACAGTGTCAGGAATTTTCTGACAGTATTTCCTTTAATATTTTTTCTTCTGGAGAAAGAATTAGTTGTTATTTGTTTTGTTTCGGCTAGAATAAAAGCAGTTTTTCATTGTTTAAAACCGTTTTAAGTTCAATGTTATTAGCCCCCATAAGCTATATATGTTTTTGATTGTCAGTGAATAGCAAACCATCGTTATACAATAACTTGCCTAATTACCCTAACCTGCCTAGTTAACCTAATTACCTAGTTAAGCCTTTAAATGTCACTTTAAGCTGTATAGAAGTGTCTTGAAGAATATCTAGTCTAATATTATGTGCTGTCATCAAGGATAAAAAAAATCTGTGATTATTAAAACTATTATGTTTAGAAATGTGTTCTAAATATCTTAATTCTGTTAAACAGAAATTGGGGAAAATACATGGGGGGATAATAATTCAAGAGGCTAATAATTGAGTAGTAGTAACTGTGAGTAATCATGCATTCACACAGGCTTTAGCGTCAAGCTTGAACGAGGATGTGTCTGAAGTTAGGGCTGAGGTGATCGTCATAGCAGCGTCTGCCAAACAGGCGACAGCGCAACATTTTGAAACTTTAAACCTTAAAAAATTAGAAGAAAATAATATTGTTCCATTTTTAATAGTTTAAAATGCTATATTGTCTGGGTTGGTGTTGTATGAAAATGAATTAATGAATGATAAATTATATTATATTATATTATATTATATTATATTATATTACATTATATTATATTTTATTAATACTATAAATTTTTTTTACATTTAATTTTCAGTTGGTTGCAATATATTTATTACATATTATTAAGTATTTAAAGTTTTCATGTGTATTTCATGAGTATTTTGAGTATTTCAGGGCTGAACTGTGATCCTAAATAGAGTTTATATTACTATTCACATTTTTTATTTCAGCAAATCATTCTTGCCGACTGTATGCCTGACATAATATTTAATTTTATCATATATACACTACACTTAATGACATTTTAATGAGTGTATTTGGTTACACATTATATTTCTGTATATGATAGTCACTATAAACAAGTCAACTTATCATATATGGAATAAAAAAGTGAGACTTTCATTGTTTCCATAAAACTTTTTTGTTTTTGTCACCGAGCCATATATCAGCAGAAAAGGTATCCAGAAAATGTATTGGTAATTTCCTGCCAGGACATTTTCTGTGCAGTAAAACCCAACACAGCGCAATGCACAGTTCAAAACACAAGAAAGCACCTGTGAAAAATCAATGCAGAAAAATTCCTTTATATTAACACTACACCAGGCCCTATTCAACAGACTTTTTTCAGGAGTGTAAAGCCATATGCTGCTTTATTGGAGAAACAGACCCTCATTTATGTCACAGTTTCTCTGGAAAACCTCCAGTCTGCACATCCACATAACCTTGCTGTACACTGAAACTTTTTTGGTGTAGTAGTAAAATCTAATAAATTTAGTCAGTCATCAAAGTAGCAGCACAGTGGCTCAGTGGTTAGCACTGTCACCTCACAGCAAGAAAGTTGCTAGTTCGAGTCCCGGTTGAGCCAGTTGGCTTTTCTGTGTGGAGTTTGCATGTTCTCCACGTGTTAGCGTGGGTTTCCTTTGGGTGCTCCGGTTTCCCCCACCGGTTAAAAAAAATATCTAGTCAAATATTATGTACTGTCATCAATGCAAAGATAAAATAAATCAGTTAATGAGATATTAAAACTGTTATCTTTAGAAATGGGTAACAAAAATAATAATTCAGGAGGCTAATAATTCTGACTTCAACTGTTTGTTCTCTTAAAACTGATGTTAAAGTACCGCTAAATATTCAATATAGCATAATGAGCTACTTCAGGCGTCAGTAATGTGGTTGATATAATGAACATAACACATGTAACTGCACATATGGTTTCCTTAATGCTCGTATATCATTTGACAGCGTGCATTCTGCCACACATCTGTGTAGTTCATAAATATTGATGTTTGTATTTCTTACATGGGAGTATTTGCTCTCATAGGAGCCGTGAATGGATGAATTATAATGTATGCGGAGGGTTTTATGCATCGGCTGAATGTCTCCATCACAGAGGTCAGATCAATGTGTTCGTCTGATTCTGGAGGTCAATTTCCCTCTCCCTCTCTCTAGCTCAAAGTCAAATTCAAACTTGGTCTATTGCTATGAAAAATGTTATATAGAGTTGAAGTCAGAATTATTAGCGCGCTTGAATTATTAGCCCCTATAGCAGTAAACTCAACCGGCAGCTAGCTCTCTGCAACTCTCACATGATCCCCCGCTGAAGCTAGGCCCGGTCAGTACCTGGATGGGAGGCCATATGGCACAGGTGTCAAACTCAGTTCCAAAAGGGCCGCAGCTCTGCACAGTTTAGTTCCAACCCTAATTAAACACACCTGATCAAACTAATTGAGTCCTTCAGGCTTGTTTGAAACCTACAGGTAAGTGTGTTGGAGCAGGGTTGGAACTAAACTGTGCAGGGCTTCGGCCCTCCAGGAATTGAGTTTGACACCCCTGCCATATGGGAAAGCTAGGTTGCTGCCGGAAGTGGTGTTAGTAAGACCAGCAGGGGGAACTAAACCTGTGGTCTGTGTGGGTCCCAATGCCCCAGTATGTTGATGAGGACTCTATACTGCCGTGGTCGTTAAATCTGTGGTCGTTAAAAAATCCCAAGAAAAAAAATAAATTAAAAAAACAGTAGGGTTTTTATCACGGCATCCTCCGTCGATCATGGTCTCCGAACCATTCCTATATCATATTTGTCTCCTCTCCACTAATCAGCTGGTGTGCGGTCTGACGCAATATGGCTGCCGTCGTGTCATCCAGGTGGATGCTGCACACTGGTGGTGGATGAAGAGATTCCCCCCCCCAAAAATGTGTAAAACGCTCTGAGTGTCCAGAGAAGCATTATATAAATGTAAGGAATTATTTTTATATTATTTTTATATATAAATACACGACAGTTCTGTCTGGTTTTTGAATCTGATTGGCTGATAACTGCGCTATATTCTGCAATAACCGCACTCGTACAGCCTCTTCACTCTTGTGTATTACTCCACACGCATAGAGCAACAGCAGATCAATAAACTCACTACAGTTTGACAAAGATTGCTGCGGTTGGACAACATCATGTACTTTTGAGGCTTTGTTAGGAGAGAGTGTAATTGTTTAGATTGAAACTATGCAGTTTATTTATAAGGATAGTGCCTATTTTAAATACTTATAATTTTGGCGGCCATCAGCCTGTCATACTGAGCAGAGCAAAGATGGTTGACATTCCGCCACAAGATGGCGACAGAGACCGCATAGTAAGTCTTTATGGGAGAAAAACTTCAAACCACAGCTGATCAAATCATTATAAAACAGGGATGCAACATTCTAAGTTGATCTCTTTGTGTTGTATTTTGTAGTGCTGTATTTATACTACAGTAATCTGCTAGTGTTTGCTTTGCTTTGGCTTTTTCAGGGTTAATTATTGTGATCTCCTGATTGCAACAGAGAAATATTGGGAAATCTCTGTAGACTGATAGCATTTCATGCTGTTCAGCATTATAATCTTAAAACGTGAGCAAAATCAGCTGTTTTGTCTCCATTTTAGACATTACGCAAGAGAATCATTCAAACACTTGCTCTAAAGTGACGTTGGTGAATGAGCAACTGCTGTACTGACGTCAACTGCTGATGTAAGATGAATAGCGGAAGAAAATAGTTCCTCTTTAGAAGCGTTTTGAGACTCTCCGGGTTTTATTTTTTTGTTTATACACATGATTATGCTGTCGAACTTCTTGAACATTCTACTGAGGAAAAATAGTCACCTACATCTTCAATGACCTGAGAGTGAGTAAATGAACTGTAAACGTTCATTTATGTGTGAACTATCCCCACAGTTCTGTGATGCAGGACCATTTGTTTATTTCCATAGAAGAAAACACTTGCGGTGCTATCTACATAAACATGAGAGAGAAGAACTAGACTGGCTGCATAATCAAAACACAGCGTGATGGAGCTTATAAAGTCCAGCAGCAACTTTATGCTGCTTTAATAAGATATATCATTTGGAATCTACAAAGAAAGCACACTGCAAAACACACACACACACACATACATACAAAAATCAAGCACAAGATATTTGCCAGTGGGGTAAACAAAATGACGTAGTAAAACGACTCCCTATAACTATTTATCTGACTGGTAATATATCCACTGAAATATATCTATGAATCCTAAAGAAATTGCTTAATATTTTATGCTCAAAAAGGACCTTTTTTTGACATTCTGTTAAGATTCAAGATGAGGAATACTGATATCCTTTTTAGGATGTCCATGGTTGTTTCAATGGCTTTAGAAAAACGTGACCTTATTGTTGTAACTAATCAAGGGTAGTGTGCATAATCATGTTACTAAAATTATCAATAAAACATGCTGACCTAAAGTATATCAGTCATGCTTGAAACATGCTATCAGATACTAAACCATGATGTTAGATTACTAAAATATGCTAGCCACATGCTAAAATAGATTAGAAGGTATATATGAGAAACTTATTAACAGCACTAAATTATGCTAGAAACAAGCTAGTACTGAATCATGCTAGAAACATGCTATAAGGTTACTAGAACAGGCTAGCCATGTGCTAAAATAAATTAGCAGAATGTGTGAGAAACATTAAATCATGCTAAAACATGCTGTTAGATTACTAAAATATGCTAGCCACATGC
The DNA here is from genome assembly GCF_052040795.2 of Danio rerio. NCBI lineage: Eukaryota > Metazoa > Chordata > Actinopteri > Cypriniformes > Danionidae > Danio > Danio rerio. Next base: position 2,785,326 of record NC_141030.1, on the reverse strand, counting down.
TAAAATAGATTAGCAGTATGAGAAACTTATCAACAGCACTAAAATTATGCTAGAAACATGCTATAAGGTTACTAAAACAAGCTAGCCATGTGCTAAAATAGAATAGCAGTATGTATGAGAAACTTATCAATAGTGCTAAATCATGCTAGAAACATGCTAGTACTGAATCATGCTAGAAACATGCTATAAGGTTACTAAAACAGGCTAGCCATGTGCTAAAATAAATTAGCAGAATGTGTGAGAAACATGTCAACAGTGCTAAATCATGCTAGAAACATGCTGTCAGATTACTAAAATATGCTAGCCACATGCTAAAATAGATTAGCAGTATGTATGAGAAACTTATCAACAGCACTAAATTATGCTAGAAACACGCTAGTACTGAATCGTGCTAGAAACATGCTATAAGGTTACTAAAACAGGCTAGCCATGTGATAAAATAAATTAGCAGAATGTGTGAGAAACATTAAACCATGCTAAAAACATGCTGTTAGATTACTAAAATATGCTAGCCACATGCTAAAATAGATTAGCAGTATGTATGAGAAACTTATCAGCAGCACTAAATTATACTAGAAACATGCTAGTACTGATTCATGCTAGAAACATGCTATAAGGTTAATAAAACAGGATAGCCATGTGCTAAAATAAATTAGCAGTAAGTGTGAGAAACATGTCAACAGTGCTAAATCATGCTGGAAACATGCTAGTGCAGACTCATGCTAGAAACATGCTATAAGGTTACTAAAACAGACAGGCCATGTGCTAAAATAAATTAGCAATATGATTCAAAAACATGTCAACAGTGCTAAATCATGCAAGAAACATGCTAGCGCAGAATCATGCTGGAAACATGCTATAAGGTTACTAAAACAGGATAGCCATGTGCTAAAATATATTAGCAGTATGTGTGAGAAACATTTCAACAGTGCTATTTCATGTTTAAAACATGCTAGCGCATAATCATGCTAAAGCATGCTATTCGATTACAAAAATACAGTACCACATGCTAAAATCTTAGCAGTATGTGTGAGAAACATGTCATAAGCACTAAATCAAGCTTGAAACATGCTAGTGCAGAATCATGCTAGAAAGATGCTATAAAATACTAAAACGGGCTAGCCATGTGCTAAAACATATTAGCAGTATGGGTGAAAAACATGACAACAGTGCTAAAACATGCTTTAAACAAGCTAGTGCAGAATCATGCTATCAGATTACTAAAATATGGTAGCCACATGCTAAAATGTCAGCAGAATGTGCAGAAACGTCAACAGTGCTAAATCATGCCTGAAACATGCTAGTGCAGAATCATGCTGGAAACATGCTAAAACTGGCTAGGCATGTGCTAAAACATGATAACAGTAAAAAAAAAAACGTCTACAGTGCTAATTCAAGCTTTAAACATGCTAGCGCATAATCATTCTAAAACAAGCTATTACATTGCTAAAATACGGCCGTCACATGCTAAAATATATTAGCAGTATGTGTGAAAAACATGTCAACAGTGCTAAATCATGATTGTAACATGCTAGTGCATAATCATACTAGAAACATGATGTCAAGATTACTAAATTATGCTAGCCACATGCTAAAATAAATTAGCAGTATGTGTCAGAAACATGTCAACAACACAAATCATGCTTGAAACAATCCCTTGTTGAATCTATGCCATGAAGTATTAAGGAAGTTCAGAAGGCAACTAGTAAGGTGTACCTAATAAAGTGGCCGGTGAGTATATATTTCTTTGAACCATTGGAATTACAAACGTTTATCTTTATGATCTTTTACAGCCGTTAATTACTTTTGCAAGCTTTAAAAAGCACATTATGAGTGTTATTTCATTCGGTACTGACACATGTCGACTGTGTAGAAAAACCTTTGATTCGTATGTGTCACAGAATCAATTACATGAGCATCCGCCGTCAAACACTGTCAGAAAGGTCATGATCACACAAGAGGCGCTAAGAGACACTTCACATCTTATTAAACCATTTGATGGATCAAGAAAAAGTGGGTGTTAATGGGTCTCCAGGGTCTGAAGTCCTTCAGGTTTATTGGCAGATTAGCGTCCTGAAGTCTGATTCTCGTTCTTCATGTTGACATACAAGCCACAGAAAACATTTATATCAACTAAGTGAATGCTAAAATTGTGCAGTGGTGCCCAAGAGTCAGAAGTTTTGCCATGGCAAGCAAAAGCCAGTTTATAGATGTGAAATGATGAGCAGAAATGGTGTTTGCTCCTGCACAGCTGGTGTAAAAGCCTCAGAATGCAGGTGAAACTCCCTGATCTCTTCACTTCACCCTCTGCAATTAATTCAGCTTCCCGCAATCGTGCAGCGCTAATGAACACAAGCTACATTAGCCTCGTAAAAACTGACTCCACTGCTAGTCCCGCTAACTGTAGAGCCACGCTAGCACTTCATTTCAAGCTGTAAAAATTCTTACGCTCATTAAAACTGGAGTTTAAAGGATCCAGATGGAATATTTTAAGATCCCGGTGCAATTTTTCTTCTTTTATATCTGCTATTTGTTTAAACACAAAGTGAAGGTGTGTGATGGGCGTCTGAAGACGTGACATTAAATAAAAGTGAGTTTCATATTTTCGTCATTAAGCTGCTGACTGAATTATTTTTGGCATATATTTTTAGTATGAAAAGCTGTGCAGTCAGGTTTGGTTTTCTTAGAGTTTATATGATATATTAAAACAATTAATTGTTTTAACACAAAAGTAATCTATTAAGTATTTGTGTTAAATACAATAATTATATAATTAATAGTATTTAGATTATTTAAACGTCAAATTAAATAAGTAAAATGTGTGCTAAAATATTCTAGCAGTATGGAAACGTGTCAAAAGTGCAAAATAATGCTTGAATCATGCTAGCAGTATGCAAAAACATGTTAAAACATGCTATCAAATTACTAAAACATGCTAGCCACATGTAAAACATGTTATTACTATTTGAAAGAAATAAGTCAACGGTGCTAAATAATGCTTAAAAGATGCTAGCAGTGTTTAGTATCATGTTGAAAGACGAGCTATTAAATTACAAAAACATGCTAGCCACATGTAAAAACATGTTAGCAGTATGTGTGTGAACTGTGATAAATCAAGTTTGAAACATGCTAGCAGTGTGGAAAATTATGCTAGAATCATGCTAGTCACATGCTAAAATGTTTGAAGTATGTGTTAGAAGTGTCAACAGTGCTTAATCAAGCTTGAAACATGCTAGCAGTATGCATAATGATGCTAGAAACATGCTATCAAATTACTAAAACATGCCAACCACATGTAAAAACATGTTAGCAGTATGTGTTATAAAGGTGTCAACAGTGCTAAATCATGCTTAAAACATACTAGAAATGTGCATAATCATGTTAAAAACAGGCTACCAAATTACTAAAACATGCTAGCAACATGTGTTAGAAAAATGCTGACTGTGCTTAATCATACTTAAAACATGCTAGTAGTGTTTAGTATCATGTTAGAAACATGCTATCAAATTACTAAAACATCTTAGCCACATGTGAAAACATGTTAGCAGTATGTGTTAGAAACTGTGCTAAATCATGCTTGAAACATGCTAGCAGTGTGGAAAATTATGCTAGAATAATGCTAGCCACATGCTAAAATATGTAAGCAGTAGGAATTAGAAGTGTCAACAATGGTAAATCAAGCTTGAAACATGTTAACAGTGTGCATAATCATTCTAGAAACATGCTATCAAATTACTAAAACATGCCAACCACATGTAAAAGTATGTTAGCAGTATGTGTTAGAAATGTGTGAACTGTGCTAAATCAAGCTTGAAACATGCTAACATTATGCTTAATTATCTTAGAAACATGCTATCAAATTACTAAAACATGTTAGCAGTATGTGTTAGAAAGGTGTCAACAGTGCTAAATCTAGCTTGAAACATGCTAACATTGTGCATAATTATGTTAGATACATGCTATTAAATTACTAAAACATGTTAGCAGTATGTGTTAGAAAGGTGTCAACAGTGCTAAATCAAGCTTTAAACGTGCTAACATTGTGCATAATTATGTTAGAAACATGCTATTAAATTACTAAAACAAGTTAGCAGTATGTGTTAGAAAGGTGTCAACAGTGCTAAATCAAGCTTTAAACATGCTAACATTGTGCATAATTATGTTAGAAACATGCTATTAAATTACTAAAACATGTTAGCAGTATGTGTTAAAAAGGTGTCAACAGTGCTAAATCAAGCTTTAAACATGCTAACATTGTGCATAATTATGTTAGAAACATGCTATCAAATTACTTAAACGTGTTAGCAGTATGTGTTAGAAAGGTGTCAACAGTGCTAAATCAAGCTTGAAACATGCTAACATTGTGCATAATTATGTTAGAAACATGCTATTACATTACTAAAACATGTTAGCAGTATGTGTTAAAAAGGTGTCAACAGTGCTAAATCAAGCTTGAAACATGCTAACATTGTGCATACTTATGTTAGAAACATGCTATTAAATTACTAAAACATGTTAGCAGTATGTGTTAGAAATGTGTCAACAGTGCTAAATCATGCTTTAAAAATGCTAGCAGTATACAAAATCATCAGAACGAACCCCCATGACATTATTTTAGGTTTTCGCATGCGAGGTGAAAGGTGAAAAACGGCGGGCGGATGCGCGCGAAGTGAAGAGCGAGGGGTAAGGTGAACAGAAGAACGAGGAGCGGGTATGAAGATGGTTGCGCACTGAGTTCAGTGCGCATGGGGACTGGGGTGGGGTGGAATTCCGGGACTTTTTCGGAAGACATAACAAAATGGGAGATGGGCGAGAGATGGGTGTGAAATACGGGAGACTCCCAGAAAAAATAGGAGTGTTGGCAGGTATGGAGGAAACATAGGGAGAACATGCAAACTCCACACAGAAATGCCAACTGGCCCAGCCGGGACTCAAACCAGCGACCTTCATGCTGTGAGGCTAACCACTGAGCCACTGTGCTGTCCTGGCAATTGCTAAAATACACCTTTTTGTTTAATACGATGTTGAATATAATAGGTTATGAGTTGCTTTCATATTCCACACAGCCCACATTTGTTAGTTTGCAGTGAATACAGTAATACTCTGGAGTGAACTGAATTATGCGAGCGCAGGAAGCTTTCAATGTTTTTGTTTAGAGAACGAAAGAACGCAAGATGGATATATAATGCTCCTGAGATTGTAAGTAAACAAGTGGATTTTCATATTTTATGAAAATGAGAGAAATGTTTGACTAATTAGAACCAACAAATGCTTCAAATAATACAGCATTCATTTAGCACACTTTAGCTGTTAACAGTCATCAAATATCAACAGATGGTAAATGCAAGCATTAGGGCTACAGTGTGTGTGTAATTGCTAAGTGGATCTATAAATTGACCATCAGCCAATCATTTTTTCAGATGAAGCTCTTAAAGACTCCCATCTTCCACCTACAGAAAACACCCCATGTCGAAGGTTCAGAAATGACACTTGCACAGCCTCATTTTAATGGTGTGAACATTTTGTTCTTTCCTGTTTTCTCTCCTTCGTCTTTAAATTGCACCGTTAGAGACATTAACTTGTTAGAAACCCTGTGAAGCGCACAGGTGGTCATTTGACAGCTGACTGCTTTACATGGTGCAGCTAGAGTTATAATATGAATGTGGAGAAGTAGAATTAACTGTGATTCAAAGAAACTAAGGCGGCCGTTTGCAACTAGAGAAACAAACTTCTAGTGTCAAAGTCCACAAAGTTGCGCTTGAATGATAGAAAGACGATAATTGACAGACAGGAAGTAAGACAAAAGAAAGAAAGGATGGATGAAAGAAAGGGAAAGGAAATATGGGAAAGGAATGAAGGTAAGGCAGGAAGGAGAGAAAGAATAAAGTGAGAGAAAGGAAGTAAATGACAGATAGGGAGTAATAGGAAGGGAAAGAAAGGAAGACAAAATCAGACAGGAAGGAAGTGAAAAGAAGGAAGGATTGACAGGCAGACACACAGAGGAAGTGAGAGGAAGGAATGACAGAGAGAGAAAGGTAGGAAGTGAAATGAGGTATGGAAATAAAGACTAAAGTGAGGAAGGAAGTAAAGAAAAGGAAGTAAGGAAGTGAAATGAAGAAAGAAACAATGAAAGGAAGGAAACAAATGAAGGAAAAGCGAGGAAAAAAAATAAACAGTAAGGAAGTGAAAGGAAGGAAGGAAGGAAGGAAAGACAGAGACCCAGACACACAGATAGAATAGAAGGAAGTGAAAGGAAGGTGAGAAAGATAGGAAGTGAAAAAAAGTATGGAAATAAAGACTAAAGTGAGACAAAGGAAGAAAAGGAAGTGAAACGAAAGAAATTAAAGAAAGAAATAAAGGGAGGATGTAAATGAAGTGAAAAAAGGAAAGAGAGAGACAGACAGGAAGAAAGGAAGTGAAAGGAAGGAAGAGTGAGGAAGAAAAACAGACAATAAGGATGTGAAAGGAAAGACGTTAGCTGCGTCCCAAATGGCACACTATACACTATGCACTCATGCACTATGTACTTATGCACTTACACACTCAACAGAATAGTATATGTATGTAGTGTCGTCCCAAATGGCACACTAATGTTTTTTTACTAAGCGGAAATTCAAACCAGTTTCCCTGATGATGTTTGACGGTCGCCAAAGTGAAATAAACGACCGACTTATCAAATAATACCTGCCGTGAGTATATCCGCATCACCATCGGGAGGCGCTATAATCACTCTCGTAGGAGAATTTTGCTTTCACAATCCAAAATAAATAAAGTTATCCAACATGTGCGTCCAATAGCTCCACCCCTTCCGCTACGTACGCAAACCTGCAGTCGTTGAGTGCGTGAAGTGTCCATCATTACACACTTCATTTTAGCAGCTAAATGAGTGCATCATCTGGGTAATTAAAGTGCACTTATTATTTTTAGAGTTTTCAGTGTGAACGCACTACTTACACTATTTATACTACAAAATGGCGTAGAATAGTGCATAAGTATGTGATTTGGGATGCAGCTATACAGACAGATACAGACAGGAAATAAGGAAGTGAGAGGAAGGAAGTGAAAGGGAAAGGAATAAAGAATAAAGTTAGAGAAAGGAAGTAAAGGAAAGGAAGGAAGTGAAACAAAGAATGAAAGGAAAAAAGAAAGGAAAGACATTTAATGAAAGAAGGAAAGACAGACAGACAAACAGACAGACAGAAAGGAAAGAGATAGACAAACACACAGACAAGAAAGAGAGAAGTGAGAGAAAAAAAGGAAGGAATGAAGGAGAGAAAGCTAGGAAGCGAAATGAAGTATGGAAAAAATAATATAGCGGGAGGAAGAAACGAAAAGGAAGGAAGTGAAAAAGTTTTTCCTTTCAAGGAAAATTGGAGGAACTGCAGAAGAAGAAAAAAGGTGCACAAAGGAGCAGTAGCTTTCATCTGAATAGTTGCACCATTGGTTTTCTAGATAGGCTACACTGCAGCATCCACCAAGAAGCTCTAGCGATGAAAAACATGCCTGATGAACTTGTGTCTGTACTTAATGACGCTGTGAAAATTGTCAACTTCATAAAAGCTCATCCATTAAATTCACATATTTTATTATTTTCATTTTAATCAGGTATACAGAAAATAAGTGTATTCAGTTATTGTAGGTAAACATGTGGAGTTTAATCAGAGGAAGGGGAGCTTGACAGGTGTCAAACATTAGAAAGGGATGCACACAGCAAAAAGTTTGGGAACCACTGCCCTCTACTAAGCCTACACCTAACGGGAAACGGTGAGCCGATTTACTTAAAAAACAAAACAAACCTTTCTGTATGATTTATAAGCCTTTGGAAAAATGTCCTCATAATTCAACATGTCCTTGTAACACCAGTGTCATACCCATGACATTTAACAAATTTGTGTCCTGATAAAACACCCACTTGTTTTTGTGAATTGTGAGGACATTGCATAGGTTTTCATTGTTTTTATGCTACATGAACTGTATTTTCGATTGCCCTACACCAACCCTAACAGCAAACTGTACATTAAAAAAAAAAATAATAATAATAATTCTGCATGATTTATAAGCCTTTGAAAAAATGTGGACATCAACGATGTCCTCATAATTCACCATACCCTTGTAACACCAGTGTCATACCCATGACATTAAGTAAATTTGTGTCCTGATAAAACACACACTGGTTTGTTTTTGTGAATTGTGAGGACATTCCACAGGTTTTCAATGTTTTTATACAGGGTGAACAGTCTTTTCAATTGCCCTTACCCCGACCCTACACCTACCAGGAGACGGCGAGCAGTTTTACTTAAAAAAAACAACAACTTTCTGTCTGATTTATAAGCCTTTGGAAAAATGGGGACATCGCCAATGTCCTCATAATTTACCATGTCCTTGTAACACCAGTGTCATACCCATGACATTAAGCAAATTTGTATCCTGACACAACACACACACACTCTCTCTTTTTGCTGCAGTGGTGTACTCTTTATGTTGTTTGACCTCAGTCACACACACAGCTTTGTGCCCTCTGACATTTATAGCATGTAGGGGTCTCTGGCAGGGGATTTGTGGGAACATCGCTGCATTCAGCAGATGCTTTCAGGCTCGCGCTAAACTCGTGCTGTTAATTACTCTCCCAGATGATTCCAGACACTTCCATCTCTAATGAGGCTCTGGGGAACTTCGTAGCATCGCAGCACAACTAAAATAAGGACGACAAAAGACAAAACAATGACAGAAGATGCTGAACCTGAGGTTGTGTGACTGCGTTAAATGAGTGATTAAAACGTCCTACACCTAAACATGGCGTAAAATCAACTAAATGTCTTATTAGTGTTATTAATTATTATTGATTTCTCAAATTGTGTGTATTGAACTGTGTGTTAAGTGATCAGACTCTTATTTTCATAAGGCATCAATGTTTTTTAATTTAGGTCAACTTTTATTATTCATTCATTTTCCTTTGGTTTAGTCCATTTATGTATCAGGGGTCACAACAGCGGAATGAACCATTAAATTATCCAGCAAACGTTTTATGCAGTGGATGCAACCCAACACTGGGAAACACCCATGCATTCTCGCATTTACACTCATACACTACGGCCAATTTAGCTTATTCAATTCACCTATAGCGCATGTGTTTGAACTGTGGGGGAAACTGGAGCACCCAGAGGAAACCCACGTCTACACGGGGAGAACATGCAAACTCCACACAGAAATGCCAACTGACCCAGCCAGGACTTAAACCAGCCACCTTCTTGCTGTGAGGTGACAATGCTAACCACTAAGTCACCCGCACCACCCAAAACTTTTTACATTTTGTAGATTTTTAAAAACATTTTATGTCACTTTTAATTTAATTTTAACAAAATTAAGCAAAATGAGAAATGTTGCCGTTGAAATATGCTGAAATACAATTAGATTAACATTATAATTATTTTTAATACTAGTTTTTATTTCAATTAACAGTATTTTTTTATGGTTTTAGTTATAGTTGCCCTATAAAGCACCTCACATTAATTTAGATAATATAACAATATTCTTTTCTACACTTTTTTTTTATATCATTCTCAATAATACAGTCACTATGGCAGCTTGAAAATAAACAAAATAAATGAAGAAATGACAAATGGGTGTTATTCTGAGCCTCTGTTATTTTACTTCTTGTTTGGAAACTCATTTGCACCTTTCAAACGCTGCCTCCTCCTAATCAAAATTGCAGGTGTTTACAAAATGTGTCTTAATATAACCAGCTGTCCTGGCGTGAAAACACATTTCCACCTACTCTCTCAGAAAATCAGCATTCATAACTGACAGACACACGGAGCTGAACTAACAGACACCTTAAAGAAAAGCAACACCACTGGGCACTACTGGACTGTTTACAACTGGGGTCTGTTCTTTGTACATGGATTACCAGCCTGATCTCACGAGGAAACGTAAGTATTTTATGTTTTGGCAGTTTAGTGGCGAATTCGTATGAGTTCAGTCGTACGAAAATGTACGATTTAAGAAGAAGGCGTGGCACCTAACCCCACCTCTAACTCCAATCGTCATTGGGGGATGAGCAAATCATACTAAATTGTACAAATTAGATCGAACGAATTCATAAATAACAAATTAGCATAAATATTCTTAAATAACGAATTCAACAACGAATTAGCCACTAAATCAAAAAGTTACGAATTGCTGTGAGATTGCGTTGGGATTACTCAATTAGCTAGATTTGGTTATAGACAATTTGACATGATCCAGGATCGTTTCGCTCTTTAAAACTCATCCAAAAGTTGTTGTCATAGAAACAGTTCTGGTAGGTCAAACCTGCTCGGGAGCAGGCTTATTTCATATAAACAGGATTAGATGGGGTCAGTTAAAGCAATGATAATACTAAAAGTGTGTACCGAATTTTTGTACCGCAGAATCCAGCAGAGTTTTGAATATACTGTAAACGTCTCAAAGAGCTTGTTGTCAGAGAGCAATAGAAATAGAGAGCAATACAAGAACAATAGACAATACAAACTAAACTAATTTCATTTCCCTTCGGCTTAGTCCCTATATTCATCAAGGATTACCACTGTGCAATGAACCGCCAACTATTCCAGCACATATTTTACGCAGCAGATGCCCTTCCAGCCACAGCCCAGCACTGGGAAATACCATACACATTCCCATTCACAGACACAGACTTATTTAAGTTATTCAATCCCCCTATAGCGCATGTCTTTAAACAGTGGGGGAAACCGGAGCACCCGCCAACATGGGGAAAACATGCAAACTCCACACAGAAATGCCAACTGGCCACGTCAGGAATCGAACTAGTGACCTTCTTGCTGTGAGGTGACAGTACTAATCACTGAGCCACCGTGCTGCCTCTCATCCTTTAGTAGTTTCAAACATTAGAGTTTATTCCTTTTGTTAAACACACAAAAAAAAATTGAACTATGTTAGAAACCGGTAACCATTGACTTCCATAGTATCTGTGTTCCTACTATAGAAGTCATTGATTACAGGTTTTCAGCTTTCCTCAAAATATCTTCTTTTGTGTTCAACAAAACAACACAAAAAATACGTGTTTTTTATTTTAGAGTGAGCTGTCCCTTTAAAAATATTTACTCTCATGTGAATCTGTAGGAAATACACATATTTGAAGATTACACAGCAATTATGCAGCCACTTTCCTCATTGATTGAAATGTTTTGACCTTCTGTATTTTAATCATAGACTAGTTAACACAATCATCGACAGGCAAGTCAATGCGTATTAGGAAAAAGAGCACATAATAACCCACAAACTGCAACATAACAAATGCACACATGCAGTAGCTAACCTTCAAATCAATAAGATTGAGTAAAGCGTGGGGGCAAGATCAACCTCAATATCATCTGTGTGCTGTACAATTAATCACAAAGTCAATGCTGGACGACAAATCTCAAGCAGAAAATAATTATTTTCTCCTTTGAAAAGCTAATAGTCAATGTGAGTCCTCTGCTGTCAGATCAGCAATTATACATGATTATATTAACCAACAATTCCAGGAGAGGAAGTGTACTGTATATCGTCCAAGCTTTAATGCGCGACAGAATTAAAAAGATTAAAACAAAACAAACATATTTACTTGAGCATTACGAAAGCATCAAACCGACCCACTTGAACCTTTTTCACTCTGGTGTTTTGAGTGTAATTCTCAGATATGTGGAGATCATGAATAATGCATGGCTACATATGGCTCCATTAAGCTTTCTATATTCAACTTGAAGCCAGGCGGTATGAAATTGTACAGCCTAATGTGACTTTAAGACCGAATTCATCGCCACAAATCACTGATACAATTTACCTGGCAGTTATTATTTTTCATGGCGAGATAAGACGCGGGGAACGCATTTACACAAAATGGATCTACAAAGGTCAACATATCTGCTAAACCTCAATTGCCAGTTTTTTTTTTTGATTTATAGATGCAACACCAGCAATGGCCTTCTCAGCATTCCGCCATAATTCATGATTTTACGTATTGTTAGAGTGTGAATACAGGTTTTTTTCAGAGGTGAAGAACAATGACAGAGCCAGCACATATATTTTTTATTGGGGTTGAGTACAGTTGAAGCTAAATTATTAGCCATCTTGTGGGACTTTTGTATTCCTTTTTCAGTTATTTCCCAAGTGTTGTTTGACAGTTTCACAGTATGTTGCAGAGGCAAGGCAATTTTTTTAAAATTGAGTGGATCTTGTTAAAAAGGATGAACTATGTATAAGCTATATATATATATATATATATATATATATATATATATATATATATATATATATATATATATACACACACACACACACACACACACACACACACACACACACACACACACACACACTGTATTAAAATGATGATGGTCCAGGATCAACATTAGTGAATTTACACTGTATTAAAATGATGATGGTCCAGGATCAACATTAGTGAATTTACACTGTATTAAAATGATGATGGTCCAGGATCAACATTAGTGAATTTACACTGTATTAAAATGATGATGGTCCAGGATCAACATTAGTGAATTTTCACTGTATTTAAATGATGATGGTCCAGGATCAACAATAGTGAATTTACACTGTATTAAAATGATGATGGTCCAGGATCAACAATAGTGAATTTACACTGTATTAAAATGATGATGGTCCAGGATCAACAATAGTGAATTTACACTGTATTAAAATGATAATGGTCCAGGATCAACATTAGTGAATTTACACTTTATTTAAATGATGATGGTCCAGGATCAACAATAGTGAATTTACACTGTATTAAAATGATGATGGTCCAGGATCAACATTAGTGAATTTACACTGTATTAAAATGTTTATGATGGTCCAGGATCAACAATAGTGAATTTACACTTTATTTAAATGATGATGGTCCAGGATCAACAATAGTGAATTTACACTTTATTTAAATGATAATGGTCCAGGATCAACAATAGTGAATTTACACTGTATTAAAATGATGATGGTCCAGGATCAACATTAGTGAATTTACACTTTATTTAAATGATGATGGTCCAGGATCAACAATAGTGAATTTACACTGTATTAAAATGATGATGGTCCAGGATCAACATTAGTGAATTTACACTTTATTTAAATGATGATGGTCCAGGATCAACAATAGTGAATTTACACTTTATTTAAATGATGATGGTCCAGGATCAACAATAGTGAATTTACACTGTATTAAAATGAGGATGGTCCAGGATCAACAATAGTGAATTTACACTGTATTAAAATGATGATGGTCCAGGATCAACAATAGTGAATTTACACTGTATTAAAATGATGATGGTCCAGGATCAACAATAGTGAATTTACACTGTATTAAAATGATGATGGTCCAGGATCAACAATAGTGAATTTACACTGTATTAAAATGATGATGATGGTCCAGGATCAACATTAGTGAATTTACACTGTATTAAAATGATGATGGTCCAGGATCAACAATAGTGAATTTACACTGTATTAAAATGTTTATGATGGTCCAGGATCAACAATAGTGAATTTACACTTTATTAAAATGATAATGGTCCAGGATCAACAATAGTGAATTTACACCGTATTAAAATGATGATGATGGTCCAGGATCAACATTAGTGAATTTACACTGTATTAAAATGATGATGGTCCAGGATCAACAATAGTGAATTTACACTGTATTGAAATGTTTATGATGGTCCAGGATCAACAATAGTGAATTTACACTGTATTAAAATGTTTATGATAGTCCAGGATCAACAATAGTGAATTTACACTGTATTAAAATGTTTATGATGGTCCAGGATCAACAATAGTGAATTTACACTTTATTAAAATGATAATGGTCCAGGATCAACATTAGTGAATTTACACTTTATTTAAATGATGATGGTCCAGGATCAACAATAGTGAATTTACATTTTATTTAAATGATGATGGTCCAGGATCAACAATAGTGAATTTACATTTTATTTAAATGATGATGGTCCAGGATCAACATTAGTGAATTTACACTGTATTCAAATGTTTATGATGGTCCAGGATCAACAATAGTGAATTTACACTTTATTTAAATGATGATGGTCCAGGATCAACATTAGTGAATTTACACTTTATTAAAATGATGATGGTCCAGGATCAACATTAGTGAATTTACACTTTATTTAAATGATGATGGTCCAGGATCAACAATAGTGAATTTACACTGTATTAAAATGATGATAATGGTCCAGGATCAACAATAGTGAATTTACACTTTATTAAAATGATGATGGTCCAGGATCAACAATAGTGAATTTACACTTTATTAAAATGATGATGGTCCAGGATCAACAATAGTGAATTTACACTTTATTAAAATGATGATGGTCCAGGATCAACAATAGTGAATTTACACTGTATTAAAATGATGATGGTCCAGGATCAACATTAGTGAATTTACACTTTATTTAAATGATGATGGTCCAGGATCAACATTAGTGAATTTACACTTTATTTAAATGATGATGGTCCAGGATCAACAATAGTGAATTTACACTGTATTAAAATGATGATAATGGTCCAGGATCAACATTAGTGAATTTACACTGTATTAAAATGTTTATGATGGTCCAGGATCAACAATAGTGAATTTACACTTTATTAAAATGATGATGGTCCAGGATCAACAATAGTGAATTTACACTGTATTAAAATGATGATGGTCCAGGATCAACATTAGTGAATTTACACTGTATTAAAATGATGATGGTCCAGGATCAACATTAGTGAATTTACACTGTATTCAAATGTTTATGATGGTCCAGGATCAACAATAGTGAATTTACACTGTATTAAAATGATGATGGTCCAGGATCAACATTAGTGAATTTACACTGTATTCAAATGTTTATGATGGTCCAGGATCAAGAATAGTGAATTTACACTGTATTAAAATGATGATGATGGTCCAGGATCAACATTAGTTAATTTACACTGTATTAAAATGTTTATGATGGTCCAGGATCAACAATAGTGAATTTACACTGTATTAAAATGATGATGGTCCAGGATCAACAATAGTGAATTTACACTGTATTAAAATGATGATGGTCCAGGATCAACATTAGTGAATTTACACTTTATTAAAATGATGATGGTCCAGGATCAACATTAGTGAATTTACACTGTATTCAAATGTTTATGATGGTCCAGGATCAACAATAGTGAATTTACACTGTATTAAAATGATGATGGTCCAGGATCAACATTAGTGAATTTACACTGTATTAAAATGATGATGGTCCAGGATCAACATTAGTGAATTTACACTGTATTAAAATGTTTATGATGGTCCAGGATCAACAATAGTGAATTTACACTTTATTAAAATGATGATGGTCCAGGATCAACAATAGTGAATTTACACTGTATTAAAATGATGATGGTCCAGGATCAACATTAGTGAATTTACACTGTATTAAAATGATGATGGTCCAGGATCAACATTAGTGAATTTACACTGTATTAAAATGATGATGTTCCAGGATCAACATTAGTGAATTTTCACTGTATTTAAATGATGATGGTCCAGGATCAACAATAGTGAATTTACACCGTATTAAAATGATGATGATGGTCCAGGATCAACAATAGTGAATTTTCACTGTATTTAAATGATGATGGTCCAGGATCAACAATAGTGAATTTACACCGTATTAAAATGATGATGATGGTCCAGGATCAACAATAGTGAATTTTCACTGTATTTAAATGATGATGGTCCAGGATCAACAATAGTGAATTTACACTGTATTAAAATGATGATGGTCAAGGATCAACATTAGTGAATTTACACTTTATTTAAATGATGATGGTCCAGGATCAACAATAGTGAATTTACACTGTATTAAAATGATGATGGTCCAGGATCAACATTAGTGAATTTACACTGTATTTAAATGATGATGGTCCAGGATCAACAATAGTGAATTTACACTGTATTAAAATGTTTATGATGGTCCAGGATCAACAATAGTGAATTTACACTTTATTAAAATGATAATGGTCCAGGATCAACAATAGTGAATTTACATTTTATTTAAATGATGATGGTCCAGGATCAACAATAGTGAATTTACACTTTATTAAAATGATGATGGTCCAGGATCAACAATAGTGAATTTACACTGTATTAAAATGATGATGATGGTCCAGGATCAACATTAGTGAATTTACACTGTATTAAAATGATGATGGTCCAGGATCAACAATAGTGAATTTACACTGTATTAAAATGATGATGATGGTCCAGGATCAACATTAGTGAATTTACACTGTATTTTAATGATGATGGTCCAGGATCAACATTAGTGAATTTACACTTTATTTAAAAGATGATGGTCCAGGATCAACAATAGTGAATTTACACTGTATTAAAATGATGATGGTCCAGGATCAACAATAGTGAATTTACACTGTATTTAAATGATGATGGTCCAGGATCAACAACAGTGAATTTACACTGTATTAAAATGATGATGGTCCAGGATCAACATTAGTGAATTTACACTTTATTTAAATGATGATGGTCCAGGATCAACATTAGTGAATTTACACTGTATTAAAATGATGATGGTCCAGGATCAACAATAGTGAATTTACACTGTATTAAAATGATGATGTTCCAGGATCAACATTAGTGAATTTACACTGTATTTAAATGATGATGGTCCAGGATCAACAATAGTGAATTTACACTGTATTAAAATGATGATGTTCCAGGATCAACAATAGTGAATTTACACCGTATTAAAATGATGATGATGGTCCAGGATCAACAATAGTGAATTTTCACTGTATTTAAATGATGATGGTCCAGGATCAACAATAGTGAATTTACACCGTATTAAAATGATGATGATGGTCCAGGATCAACAAAAGTAAATTTACACTGTATTAAAATGATGATGGTCAAGGATCAACATTAGTGAATTTACACTTTATTTAAATGATGATGGTCCAGGATCAACAATAGTGAATTTACACTGTATTAAAATGATGATGGTCCAGGATCAACAATAGTGAATTTACACCGTATTAAAATGATGATGATGGTCCAGGATCAACATTAGTGAATTTACACTGTATTAAAATGATGATGGTCCAGGATCAACAATAGTGAATTTACACTGTATTTAAATGATGATGGTCCAGGATCAACAATAGTGAATTTACACTGTATTAAAATGTTTATGATGGTCCAGGATCAACAATAGTGAATTTACACTTTATTAAAAATGATAATGGTCCAGGATCAACATTAGTGAATTTACACTTTATTTAAATGATGATGGTCCAGGATCAACAATAGTGAATTTACATTTTATTTAAATGATGATGGTCCAGGATCAACATTAGTGAATTTACACTGTATTCAAATGTTTATGATGGTCCAGGATCAACAATAGTGAATTTACACTTTATTTAAATGATGATGGTCCAGGATCAACATTAGTGAATTTACACTTTATTAAAATGATGATGGTCCAGGATCAACAATAGTGAATTTACACTGTATTAAAATGATGATGATGGTCCAGGATCAACATTAGTGAATTTACACTGTATTAAAATGTTTATGATGGTCCAGGATCAACAATAGTGAATTTACACTTTATTAAAATGATGATGGTCCAGGATCAACAATAGTGAATTTACACTGTATTAAAATGATGATGGTCCAGGATCAACATTAGTGAATTTACACTGTATTAAAATGATGATGGTCCAGGATCAACATTAGTGAATTTACACTGTATTCAAATGTTTATGATGGTCCAGGATCAACAATAGTGAATTTACACTGTATTAAAATGATAATGGTCCAGGATCAACATTAGTGAATTTACACTGTATTAAAATGATGATGGTCCAGGATCAACATTAGTGAATTTACACTGTATTTTAATGATGATGGTCCAGGATCAACATTAGTGAATTTACACTTTATTTAAAAGATGATGGTCCAGGATCAACAATAGTGAATTTACACTGTATTAAAATGATGATGGTCCAGGATCAACAATAGTGAATTTACACTTTATTTAAAAGATGATGGTCCAGGATCAACAACAGTGAATTTACACTGTATTAAAATGATGATGGTCCAGGATCAACATTAGTGAATTTACACTTTATTTAAATGATGATGGTCCAGGATCAACAATAGTGAATTTACACTGTATTTAAATGATGATGGTCCAGGATCAACATTAGTGAATTTACACTGTATTAAAATGATGATGGTCCAGGATCAACATTAGTGAATTTACACTGTATTCAAATGTTTATGATGGTCCAGGATCAACAATAGTGAATTTACACTGTATTAAAATGATGATGGTCCAGGATCAACAATAGTGAATTTACACTGTATTAAAATGTTTATGATGGTCCAGGATCAACATTAGTGAATTTACACTTTATTTAAAAGATGATGGTCCAGGATCAACAATAGTGAATTTACACTGTATTAAAATGTTTATGATGGTCCAGGATCAACATTAGTGAATTTACACTTTATTTAAAAGATGATGGTCCAGGATCAACAATAGTGAATTTACACTTTATTAAAATGATTATGGTCCAGGATCAACATTAGTGAATTTACACTGTATTAAAATGATGATGATGGTCCAGGATCAACATTAGTGAATTTACACTGTATTAAAATGTTTATGATGGTCCAGGATCAACAATAGTGAATTTACACTGTATTAAAATGATGATGGTCCAGGATCAACAATAGTGAATTTACACTGTATTAAAATGATGATGGTCCAGGATCAACATTAGTGAATTTACACTGTATTTTAATGATGATGGTCCAGGATCAACAATAGTGAATTTACACTGTATTAAAATGATGATGGTCCAGGATCAACATTAGTGAATTTACACTGTATTAAAATGTTTATGATGGTCCAGGATCAACAATAGTGAATTTACACTTTATTAAAATGATGATGGTCCAGGATCAACAATAGTGAATTTACACTGTATTTAAATGATGATGGTCCAGGATCAACAATAGTGAATTTACACTGTATTAAAATGATGATGGTCCAGGATCAACATTAGTGAATTTACACTGTATTAAAATGATGATGATGGTCCAGGATCAACATTAGTGAATTTACACTGTATTAAAATGTTTATGATGGTCCAGGATCAACAATAGTGAATTTACACTGTATTTAAATGTTTATGATGGTCCAGGATCAACATTAGTGAATTTACACTTTATTTAAAAGATGATGGTCCAGGATCAACAATAGTGAATTTACACTGTATTAAAATGATGATGGTCCAGGATCAACATTAGTGAATTTACACTTTATTTAAATGATGATGGTCCAGGATCAACAATAGTGAATTTACACTGTATTAAAATGTTTATGATGGTCCAGGATCAACATTAGTGAATTTACACTTTATTTAAAAGATGATGGTCCAGGATCAACAATAGTGAATTTACACTTTATTAAAATGATTATGGTCCAGGATCAACATTAGTGAATTTACACTGTATTAAAATGATGATGATGGTCCAGGATCAACATTAGTGAATTTACACTTTATTTAAAAGATGATGGTCCAGGATCAACAATAGTGAATTTACACTTTATTAAAATGATTATGGTCCAGGATCAACATTAGTGAATTTACACTGTATTAAAATGATGATGATGGTCCAGGATCAACAATAGTGAATTTACACTTTATTAAAATGATGATGGTCCAGGATCAACAATAGTTAATTTACACTGTATTAAAATGATGATGGTCCAGGATCAACAATAGTGAATTTACACTGTATTAAAATGATGATGGTCCAGGATCAACATTAGTGAATTTACACTGTATTTTAATGATGATGGTCCAGGATCAACAATAGTGAATTTACACTGTATTAAAATGATGATGGTCCAGGATCAACATTAGTGAATTTACACTGTATTAAAATGTTTATGATGGTCCAGGATCAACAATAGTGAATTTACACTTTATTAAAATGATGATGGTCCAGGATCAACAATAGTGAATTTACACTGTATTTAAATGATGATGGTCCAGGATCAACAATAGTGAATTTACACTGTATTAAAATGATGATGGTCCAGGATCAACATTAGTGAATTTACACTGTATTAAAATGTTTATGATGGTCCAGGATCAACAATAGTGAATTTACACCGTATTAAAATGATGATGATGGTCCAGGATCAACATTAGTGAATTTACACTGTATTAAAATGTTTATGATGGTCCAGGATCAACAATAGTGAATTTACACTGTATTTAAATGTTTATGATGGTCCAGGATCAACATTAGTGAATTTACACTGTATTAAAATGATGATGGTCCAGGATCAACATTAGTGAATTTACACTGTATTAAAATGAAGATGATGGTCCAGGATCAACATTAGTGAATTTACACTGTATTCAAATGTTTATGATGGTCCAGGATCAACATTAGTGAATTTACACTTTATTAAAATGATGATGGTCCAGGATCAACATTAGTGAATTTACACTGTATTAAAATGATGATGGTCCAGGATCAACATTAGTGAATTTACACTGTATTTTAATGATGATGGTCCAGGATCAACATTAGTGAATTTACACTGTATTCAAATGTTTATGATGGTCCAGGATCAACAATAGTGAATTTACACTGTATTAAAATGATGATGGTCCAGAATCAACATTAGTGAATTTACACTTTATTTAAATGATGATGGTCCAGGATCAACAATAGTGAATTTACACTGTATTTAAATGATGATGGTCCAGGATCAACATTAGTGAATTTACACTTTATTAAAATGATGATGGTCCAGGATCAACAATAGTGAATTTACACTGTATTAAAATGATGATGATGGTCCAGGATCAACATTAGTGAATTTACACTGTATTAAAATGTTTATGATGGTCCAGGATCAACAATAGTGAATTTACACTTTATTAAAATGATGATGGTCCAGGATCAACAATAGTGAATTTACACTGTATTAAAATGATGATGGTCCAGGATCAACATTAGTGAATTTACACTGTATTAAAATGATGATGGTCCAGGATCAACATTAGTGAATTTACACTGTATTCAAATGTTTATGATGGTCCAGGATCAACAATAGTGAATTTACACTGTATTAAAATGATGATGGTCCAGGATCAACATTAGTGAATTTACACTGTATTAAAATGTTTATGATGGTCCAGGATCAACAATAGTGAATTTACACTTTATTAAAATGATGATGGTCCAGGATCAACAATAGTGAATTTACACTGTATTAAAATGATGATGGTCCAGGATCAACAATAGTGAATTTACACTGTATTTAAATGATGATGGTCCAGGATCAACATTAGTGAATTTACACTTTATTTAAAAGATGATGGACCAGGATCAACAATAGTGAATTTACACTTTATTAAAATGATTATGGTCCAGGATCAACATTAGTGAATTTACACTGTATTAAAATGATGATGATGGTCCAGGATCAACATTAGTGAATTTACACTGTATTAAAATGTTTATGATGGTCCAGGATCAACAATAGTGAATTTACACTTTATTAAAATGATGATGGTCCAGGATCAACAATAGTGAATTTACACTGTATTAAAATGATGATGGTCCAGGATCAACAATAGTGAATTTACACTGTATTAAAATGTTTATGATGGTCCAGGATCAACAATAGTGAATTTACACTTTATTAAAATGATGATGGTCCAGGATCAACATTAGTGAATTTACACTGTATTAAAATGTTTATGATGGTCCAGGATCAACAATAGTGAATTTACACTTTATTAAAATGATGATGGTCCAGGATCAACAATAGTGAATTTACACTGTATTTAAATGATGATGGTCCAGGATCAACAATAGTGAATTTACACTGTATTAAAATGATGATGGTCCAGGATCAACAATAGTGAATTTACACCGTATTAAAATGATGATGATGGTCCAGGATCAACATTAGTGAATTTACACTGTATTAAAATGTTTATGATGGTCCAGGATCAACATTAGTGAATTTACACTTTATTTAAAAGATGATGGTCCAGGATCAACAATAGTGAATTTACACTGTATTAAAATGATGATGGTCCAGGATCAACATTAGTGAATTTACACTGTATTAAAATGATGATGGTCCAGGATCAACAATAGTGAATTTACATTTTATTTAAATGATGATGGTCCAGGATCAACAATAGTGAATTTACATTTTATTTAAATGATGATGGTCCAGGATCAACAATCGTGAATTTACATTTTATTTAAATGATGATGGTCCAGGATCAACAATAGTGAATTTACACTGTATTAAAATGATGATGGTCCAGGATCAACATTAGTGAATTTACACTGTATTAAAATGATGATGGTCCAGGATCAACAATAGTGAATTTACATTTTATTTAAATGATGATGGTCCAGGATCAACAATAGTGAATTTACATTTTATTTAAATGATGATGGTCCAGGATCAACAATAGTGAATTTACACTGTATTCAAATGTTTATGATGGTCCAGGATCAACAATAGTGAATTTACACTTTATTTAAATGATGATGGTCCAGGATCAACATTAGTGAATTTACACTTTATTAAAATGATGATGGTCCAGGATCAACAATAGTGAATTTACACTGTATTAAAATGATGATGGTCCAGGATCAACAATAGTGAATTTACACTTTATTAAAATGATGATGGTCCAGGATCAACAATAGTGAATTTACACTGTATTAAAATGATGATGGTCCAGGATCAACAATAGTGAATTTACACTGTATTTAAATGATGATGGTCCAGGATCAACATTAGTGAATTTACACTTTATTTAAATGATGATGGTCCAGGATCAACAATAGTGAATTTACACTGTATTAAAATGATGATGATGGTCCAGGATCAACATTAGTGAATTTACACTGTATTCAAATGTTTATGATGGTCCAGGATCAACAATAGTGAATTTACACTGTATTAAAATGATGATGGTCCAGGATCAACATTAGTGAATTTACACTGTATTCAAATGTTTATGATGGTCCAGGATCAACAATAGTGAATTTACACTGTATTAAAATGATGATGGTCCAGGATCAACAATAGTGAATTTACACTGTATTAAAATGATGATAATGGTCCAGGATCAACATTAGTGAATTTACACTGTATTAAAATGTTTATGATGGTCCAGGATCAACAATAGTGAATTTACACTTTATTAAAATGATGATGGTCCAGGATCAACAATAGTGAATTTACACTGTATTAAAATGATGATGGTCCAGGATCAACAATAGTGAATTTACACTGTATTAAAATGATGATGGTCCAGGATCAACATTAGTGAATTTACACTGTATTAAAATGTTTATGATGGTCCAGGATCAACAATAGTGAATTTACACTTTATTAAAATGATGATGGTCCAGGATCAACAATAGTGAATTTACACTGTATTTAAATGATGATGGTCCAGGATCAACATTAGTGAATTTACACTGTATTAAAATGTTTATGATGGTCCAGGATCAACAATAGTGAATTTACACTGTATTAAAATGATGATGGTCCAGGATCAACATTAGTGAATTTACACTGTATTAAAATGATGATGGTCCAGGATCAACAATAGTGAATTTACACTGTATTAAAATGATGATGGTCCAGGATCAACAATAGTGAATTTACACTTTATTAAAATGATGATGGTCCAGGATCAACAATAGTGAATTTACACTGTATTAAAATGATGATGGTCCAGGATCAACAATAGTGAATTTACACTGTATTAAAATGATGATGGTCCAGGATCAACATTAGTGAATTTACACTGTATTTTAATGATGATGGTCCAGGATCAACAATAGTGAATTTACACTGTATTAAAATGATGATGGTCCAGGATCAACATTAGTGAATTTACACTGTATTAAAATGTTTATGATGGTCCAGGATCAACAATAGTGAATTTACACTTTATTAAAATGATGATGGTCCAGGATCAACAATAGTGAATTTACACTGTATTTAAATGATGATGGTCCAGGATCAACATTAGTGAATTTACACTGTATTAAAATGTTTATGATGGTCCAGGATCAACAATAGTGAATTTACACTGTATTAAAATGATGATGGTCCAGGATCAACATTAGTGAATTTACACTGTATTAAAATGATGATGGTCCAGGATCAACAATAGTGAATTTACACTTTATTAAAATGATGATGGTCCAGGATCAACAATAGTGAATTTACACTGTATTAAAATGATGATGGTCCAGGATCAACATTAGTGAATTTACACTGTATTAAAATGATGATGGTCCAGGATCAACAATAGTGAATTTACACTGTATTAAAATGATGATGGTCCAGGATCAACATTAGTGAATTTACACTGTATTTTAATGATGATGGTCCAGGATCAACAATAGTGAATTTACACTGTATTTAAATGATGATGGTCCAGGATCAACAATAGTGAATTTACACTGTATTAAAATGATGATGGTCCAGGATCAACAATAGTGAATTTACACCGTATTAAAATGATGATGATGGTCCAGGATCAACATTAGTGAATTTACACTGTATTAAAATGTTTATGATGGTCCAGGATCAACAATAGTGAATTTACACTGTATTTAAATGTTTATGATGGTCCAGGATCAACATTAGTGAATTTACACTTTATTTAAAAGATGATGGTCCAGGATCAACAATAGTGAATTTACACTGTATTAAAATGATGATGGTCCAGGATCAACATTAGTGAATTTACACTGTATTAAAATGATGATGATGGTCCAGGATCAACATTAGTGAATTTACACTGTATTCAAATGTTTATGATGGTCCAGGATCAACATTAGTGAATTTACACTTTATTAAAATGATGATGGTCCAGGATCAACATTAGTGAATTTACACTGTATTAAAAGGATGATGGTCCAGGATCAACATTAGTGAATTTACACTGTATTAAAATGATGATGGTCCAGGATCAACATTAGTGAATTTACACTGTATTAAAATGATGATGGTCCAGGATCAACATTAGTGAATTTACACTGTATTTAAATGATGATGGTCCAGGATCAACAATAGTGAATTTACACTGTATTAAAATGATGATGATGGTCCAGGATCAACATTAGTGAATTTACACTGTATTAAAATGTTTATGATGGTCCAGGATCAACAATAGTGAATTTACACTTTATTAAAATGATGATGGTCCAGGATCAACAATAGTGAATTTACACTGTATTAAAATGATGATGGTCCAGGATCAACATTAGTGAATTTACACTGTATTTTAATGATGATGGTCCAGGATCAACAATAGTGAATTTACACTGTATTAAAATGATGATGGTCCAGGATCAACATTAGTGAATTTACACTGTATTAAAATGTTTATGATGGTCCAGGATCAACAATAGTGAATTTACACTTTATTAAAATGATGATGGTCCAGGATCAACATTAGTGAATTTACACTGTATTAAAATGTTTATGATGGTCCAGGATCAACAATAGTGAATTTACACTTTATTAAAATGATGATGGTCCAGGATCAACAATAGTGAATTTACACTGTATTTAAATGATGATGGTCCAGGATCAACAATAGTGAATTTACACTGTATTAAAATGATGATGGTCCAGGATCAACAATAGTGAATTTACACCGTATTAAAATGATGATGATGGTCCAGGATCAACATTAGTGAATTTACACTGTATTAAAATGTTTATGATGGTCCAGGATCAACAATAGTGAATTTACACTGTATTTAAATGTTTATGATGGTCCAGGATCAACATTAGTGAATTTACACTTTATTTAAAAGATGATGGTCCAGGATCAACAATAGTGAATTTACACTGTATTAAAATGATGATGGTCCAGGATCAACATTAGTGAATTTACACTGTATTAAAATGATGATGATGGTCCAGGATCAACATTAGTGAATTTACACTGTATTTAAATGATGATGGTCCAGGATCAACAATAGTGAATTTACACTGTATTAAAATGATGATGGTCCAGGATCAACATTAGTGAATTTACACTGTATTCAAATGTTTATGATGGTCCAGGATCAACATTAGTGAATTTACACTTTATTAAAATGATGATGGTCCAGGATCAACAATAGTGAATTTACACCGTATTAAAATGATGATGGTCCAGGATCAACATTAGTGAATTTACACTGTATTAAAATGATGATGGTCCAGGATCAACATTAGTGAATTTACACTGTATTAAAATGATGATGGTCCAGGATCAACATTAGTGAATTTACACTGTATTTTAATGATGATGGTCCAGGATCAACATTAGTGAATTTACACTGTATTTAAATGATGATGGTCCAGGATCAACAATAGTGAATTTACACTGTATTAAAATGATGATGATGGTCCAGGATCAACATTAGTGAATTTACACTGTATTAAAATGTTTATGATGGTCCAGGATCAACAATAGTGAATTTACACTTTATTAAAATGATGATGGTCCAGGATCAACAATAGTGAATTTACACTGTATTAAAATGATGATGGTCCAGGATCAACATTAGTGAATTTACACTGTATTAAAATGATGATGGTCCAGGATCAACATTAGTGAATTTACACTGTATTCAAATGTTTATGATGGTCCAGGATCAACAATAGTGAATTTACACTGTATTAAAATGATGATGGTCCAGGATCAACATTAGTGAATTTACACTGTATTAAAATGTTTATGATGGTCCAGGATCAACAATAGTGAATTTACACTTAATTTAAATGATGATGGTCCAGGATCAACAATAGTGAATTTACACTGTATTTAAATGATGATGGTCCAGGATCAACAATAGTGAATTTACACTGTATTAAAATGATGATGGTCCAGGATCAACAATAGTGAATTTACACCGTATTAAAATGATGATGATGGTCCAGGATCAACATTAGTGAATTTACACTGTATTAAAATGTTTATGATGGTCCAGGATCAACATTAGTGAATTTACACTTTATTTAAAAGATGATGGTCCAGGATCAACAATAGTGAATTTACACTGTATTAAAATGATGATGGTCCAGGATCAACAATAGTGAATTTACACTGTATTAAAATGATGATGGTCCAGGATCAACATTAGTGAATTTACATTTTATTTAAATGATGATTGTCCAGGATCAACAATAGTGAATTTACATTTTATTTAAATGATGATTGTCCAGGATCAACAATAGTGAATTTACATTTTATTTAAATGATGATGGTCCAGGATCAACATTAGTGAATTTACACTGTATTCAAATGTTTATGATGGTCCAGGATCAACAATAGTGAATTTACACTTTATTTAAATGATGATGGTCCAGGATCAACATTAGTGAATTTACACTTTATTAAAATGATGATGGTCCAGGATCAACAATAGTGAATTTACACCGTATTAAAATGATGATGGTCCAGGATCAACATTAGTGAATTTACACTGTATTAAAATGATGATGGTCCAGGATCAACATTAGTGAATTTACACTGTATTAAAATGATGATGGTCCAGGATCAACATTAGTGAATTTACACTGTATTTTAATGATGATGGTCCAGGATCAACATTAGTGAATTTACACTTTATTTAAAAGATGATGGTCCAGGATCAACAATAGTGAATTTACACTGTATTTAAATGATGATGGTCCAGGATCAACAATAGTGAATTTACACTGTATTAAAATGATGATGATGGTCCAGGATCAACATTAGTGAATTTACACTGTATTAAAATGTTTATGATGGTCCAGGATCAACAATAGTGAATTTACACTTTATTAAAATGATGATGGTCCAGGATCAACAATAGTGAATTTACACTGTATTAAAATGATGATGGTCCAGGATCAACATTAGTGAATTTACACTGTATTAAAATGATGATGGTCCAGGATCAACATTAGTGAATTTACACTGTATTCAAATGTTTATGATGGTCCAGGATCAACAATAGTGAATTTACACTGTATTAAAATGATGATGGTCCAGGATCAACATTAGTGAATTTACACTGTATTAAAATGTTTATGATGGTCCAGGATCAACAATAGTGAATTTACACTTAATTTAAATGATGATGGTCCAGGATCAACAATGGTGAATTTACACTTTATTAAAATGATGATGGTCCAGGATCAACAATAGTGAATTTACACTGTATTTAAATGATGATGGTCCAGGATCAACAATAGTGAATTTACACTGTATTAAAATGATGATGGTCCAGGATCAACAATAGTGAATTTACACCGTATTAAAATGATGATGATGGTCCAGGATCAACATTAGTGAATTTACACTGTATTAAAATGTTTATGATGGTCCAGGATCAACATTAGTGAATTTACACTTTATTTAAAAGATGATGGTCCAGGATCAACAATAGTGAATTTACACTGTATTAAAATGATGATGGTCCAGGATCAACAATAGTGAATTTACACTGTATTAAAATGATGATGGTCCAGGATCAACATTAGTGAATTTACACTGTATTAAAATGATGATGGTCCAGGATCAACAATAGTGAATTTACATTTTATTTAAATGATGATTGTCCAGGATCAACAATAGTGAATTTACATTTTATTTAAATGATGATGGTCCAGGATCAACATTAGTGAATTTACACTGTATTCAAATGTTTATGATGGTCCAGGATCAACAATAGTGAATTTACACTTTATTTAAATGATGATGGTCCAGGATCAACATTAGTGAATTTACACTTTATTAAAATGATGATGGTCCAGGATCAACAATAGTGAATTTACACTGTATTAAAATGATGATGGTCCAGGATCAACAATAGTGAATTTACACTTTATTAAAATGATGATGGTCCAGGATCAACAATAGTGAATTTACACGGTATTAAAATGATGATGATGGTCCAGGATCAACATTAGTGAATTTACACTGTATTAAAATGTTTATGATGGTCCAGGATCAACAATAGTGAATTTACACTTTATTAAAATGATGATGGTCCAGGATCAACAATAGTGAATTTACACTGTATTAAAATGATGATGGTCCAGGATCAACAAGAGTGAATTTACACTGTATTTAAATGATGATGGTCCAGGATCAACATTAGTGAATTTACACTTTATTTAAATGATGATGGTCCAGGATCAACAATAGTGAATTTACACTGTATTAAAATGATGATGATGGTCCAGGATCAACATTAGTGAATTTACACTGTATTAAAATGTTTATGATGGTCCAGGATCAACAATAGTGAATTTACACTTTATTAAAATGATGATGGTCCAGGATCAACAATAGTGAATTTACACTGTATTAAAATGATGATGGTCCAGGATCAACATTAGTGAATTTACACTGTATTAAAATGATGATGGTCCAGGATCAACATTAGTGAATTTACACTGTATTCAAATGTTTATGATGGTCCAGGATCAACAATAGTGAATTTACACTGTATTAAAATGATGATGGTCCAGGATCAACATTAGTGAATTTACACTGTATTCAAATGTTTATGATGGTCCAGGATCAACAATAGTGAATTTACACTGTATTAAAATGATGATGGTCCAGGATCAACAATAGTGAATTTACACTGTATTAAAATGATGATGATGGTCCAGGATCAACAATAGTGAATTTACACTTTATTAAAATGATGATGGTCCAGGATCAACAATAGTGAATTTACACTGTATTTAAATGATGATGGTCCAGGATCAACAATAGTGAATTTACACTGTATTAAAATGATGATGATGGTCCAGGATCAACATTAGTGAATTTACACTGTATTAAAATGTTTATGATGGTCCAGGATCAACAATAGTGAATTTACACTTTATTAAAATGATGATGGTCCAGGATCAACAATAGTGAATTTACACTGTATTAAAATGATGATGGTCCAGGATCAACATTAGTGAATTTACACTGTATTAAAATGATGATGGTCCAGGATCAACATTAGTGAATTTACACTGTATTAAAATGATGATGGTCCAGGATCAACATTAGTGAATTTACACTGTATTAAAATGATGATGGTCCAGGATCAACATTAGTGAATTTACACTGTATTTTAATGATGATGGTCCAGGATCAACATTAGTGAATTTACACTTTATTTAAAAGATGATGGTCGAGGATCAACAATAGTGAATTTACACTGTATTAAAATGATGATGGTCCAGGATCAACAATAGTGAATTTACACTGTATTAAAATGATGATGGTCCAGGATCAACATTAGTGAATTTTCACTGTTTTTAAATGATGATGGTCCAGGATCAACAATAGTGAATTTACACCGTATTAAAATGATGATGATGGTCCAGGATCAACAATAGTGAATTTTCACTGTATTTAAATGATGATGGTCCAGGATCAACAATAGTGAATTTACACCGTATTAAAATGATGATGATGGTCCAGGATCAACAATAGTGAATTTACACTGTATTAAAATGATGATGGTCCAGGATCAACATTAGTGAATTTACACTTTATTTAAATGATGATGGTCCAGGATCAACAATAGTGAATTTACACCGTATTAAAATGATGATGATGGTCCAGGATCAACATTAGTGAATTTACACTGTATTAAAATGATGATGGTCCAGGATCAACATTAGTGAATTTACACTGTATTAAAATGTTTATGATGGTCCAGGATCAACAATAGTGAATTTACACTTTATTTAAATGATGATGGTCCAGGATCAACATTAGTGAATTTTCACTGTATTTAAATGATGATGGTCCAGGATCAACAATAGTGAATTTACACCGTATTAAAATGATGATGATGGTCCAGGATCAACGATAGTGAATTTTCACTGTATTTAAATGATGATGGTCCAGGATCAACAATAGTGAATTTACACCGTATTAAAATGATGATGATGGTCCAGGATCAACAATAGTGAATTTACACTGTATTAAAATGATGATGGTCCAGGATCAACATTAGTGAATTTACACTTTATTTAAATGATGATGGTCCAGGATCAACAATAGTGAATTTACACTGTATTAAAATGATGATGGTCCAGGATCAACACTAGTGAATTTACACCGTATTAAAATGATGATGATGGTCCAGGATCAACATTAGTGAATTTACACTGTATTAAAATGATGATGGTCCAGGATCAACAATAGTGAATTTACACTGTATTAAAATGTTTATGATGGTCCAGGATCAACAATAGTGAATTTACACTTTATTAAAATGATAATGGTCCAGGATCAACAATAGTGAATTTACACTGTATTAAAATGATGATGGTCCAGGATCAACATTAGTGAATTTTCACTGTATTTAAATGATGATGGTCCAGGATCAACAATAGTGAATTTACACCGTATTAAAATGATGATGATGGTCCAGGATCAACATTAGTGAATTTACACTGTATTAAAATGATGATGGTCCAGGATCAACATTAGTGAATTTACACTGTATTTAAATGATGATGGTCCAGGATCAACAATAGTGAATTTACACTTTATTAAAATGATAATGGTCCAGGATCAACATTAGTGAATTTACACTTTATTTAAATGATGATGGTCCAGGATCAACAATAGTGAATTTACATTTTATTTAAATGATGATGGTCCAGGATCAACAATAGTGAATTTACATTTTATTTAAATGATGATGGTCCAGGATCAACATTAGTGAATTTACACTGTATTCAAATGTTTATGATGGTCCAGGATCAACAATAGTGAATTTACACTTTATTAAAATGATGATGGTCCAGGATCAACAATAGTGAATTTACACTGTATTAAAATGATGATGATGGTCCAGGATCAACATTAGTGAATTTACACTGTATTGAAATGTTTATGATGGTCCAGGATCAACAATAGTGAATTTACACTGTATTAAAATGATGATGGTCCAGGATCAACATTAGTGAATTTACACTGTATTAAAATGATGATGGTCCAGGATCAACATTAGTGAATTTACACTGTATTCAAATGTTTATGATGGTCCAGGATCAACATTAGTGAATTTACACTGTATTCAAATGTTTATGATGGTCCAGGATCAACATTAGTGAATTTACACTGTATTAAAATGATGATGGTCCAGGATCAACATTAGTGAATTTACACTTTATTAAAATGATGATGGTCCAGGATCAACAATAGTGAATTTACACTGTATTAAAATGATGATGGTCCAGGATCAACATTAGTGAATTTACACTGTATTCAAATGTTTATGATGGTCCAGGATCAACATTAGTGAATTTACACTGTATTCAAATGTTTATGATGGTCCAGGATCAACATTAGTGAATTTACACTGTATTAAAATGATGATGGTCCAGGATCAACATTAGTGAATTTACACTGTATTAAAATGATGATGGTCCAGGATCAACATTAGTGAATTTACACTTTATTTAAATGATGATGGTCCAGGATCAACAATAGTGAATTTACACTGTATTAAAATGATGATGGTCCAGGATCAACAATAGTGAATTTACACTTTATTAAATGATGATGGTCCAGGATCAACAATAGTGAATTTACACCGTATTAAAATGATGATGGTCCAGGATCAACATTAGTGAATTTACACTGTATTAAAATGATGATGGTCCAGGATCAACATTAGTGAATTTACACTGTATTAAAATGATGATGGTCCAGGATCAACATTAGTGAATTTACACTGTATTTTAATGATGATGGTCCAGGATCAACATTAGTGAATTTACACTTTATTTAAAAGATGATGGTCCAGGATCAACATTAGTGAATTTACACTTTATTTAAATGATGATGGTCCAGGATCAACAATAGTGAATTTACACTGTATTTAAATGATGATGGTCCAGGATCAACATTAGTGAATTTACACTGTATTAAAATGATGATGGTCCAGGATCAACAATAGTGAATTTACACTGTATTAAAATGATGATGATGGTCCAGGATCAACATTAGTGATTTTACACTGTATTAAAATGTTTATGATGGTCCAGGATCAACAATAGTGAATTTACACTTTATTAAAATGATGATGGTCCAGGATCAACAATAGTGAATTTACACTGTATTAAAATGATGATGGTCCAGGATCAACATTAGTGAATTTACACTGTATTCAAATGTTTATGATGGTCCAGGATCAACAATAGTGAATTTACACTGTATTAAAATGATGATGGTCCAGGATCAACATTAGTGAATTTACACTGTATTAAAATGTTTATGATGGTCCAGGATCAACAATAGTGAATTTACACTGTATTAAAATGATGATGGTCCAGGATCAACAATAGTGAATTTACATTGTATTTAAATGATGATGGTCCAGGATCAACATTAGTGAATTTACACTTTATTTAAATGATGATGGTCCAGGATCAACATTAGTGAATTTACACTGTATTAAAATGATTATGGTCCAGGATCAACATTAGTGAATTTACACTGTATTAAAATGTTTATGATGGTCCAGGATCAACAATAGTGAATTTACACTTTATTAAAATGATGATGGTCCAGGATCAACAATAGTGAATTTACACTTTATTAAAATGATTATGGTCCAGGATCAACATTAGTGAATTTACACTGTATTAAAATGATGATGATGGTCCAGGATCAACATTAGTGAATTTACACTGTATTAAAATGTTTATGATGGTCCAGGATCAACAATAGTGAATTTACACTGTATTAAAATGATGATGGTCCAGGATCAACAATAGTGAATTTACACTGTATTAAAATGATGATGGTCCAGGATCAACAATAGTGAATTTACACTGTATTAAAATGATGATGGTCCAGGATCAACAATAGTGAATTTACACTGTATTTTAATGATGATGGTCCAGGATCAACAATAGTGAATTTACACTGTATTAAAATGATGATGGTCCAGGATCAACATTAGTGAATCTACACTGTATTAAAATGTTTATGATGGTCCAGGATCAACAATAGTGAATTTACACTTAATTTAAATGATGATGGTCCAGGATCAACAATGGTGAATTTACACTTTATTAAAATGATGATGGTCCAGGATCAACAATAGTGAATTTACACTGTATTTAAATGATGATGGTCCAGGATCAACAATAGTGAATTTACACTGTATTAAAATGATGATGGTCCAGGATCAACAATAGTGAATTTACACTGTATTTAAATGATGATGGTCCAGGATCAACAATAGTGAATTTACACTGTATTTAAATGATGATGGTCCAGGATCAACATTAGTGAATTTACACTTTATTTAAAAGATGATGGTCCAGGATCAACAATAGTGAATTTACACTGTATTAAAATGATGATGGTCCAGGATCAACATTAGTGAATTTACACTGTATTAAAATGATGATGGTCCAGGATCAACAATAGTGAATTTACACTGTATTAAAATGATGATGGTCCAGGATCAACATTAGTGAATTTACACTGTATTAAAATGATGATGGTCCAGGATCAACAATAGTGAATTTACATTTTATTTAAATGATGATGGTCCAGGATCAACAATAGTGAATTTACATTTTATTTAAATGATGATGGTCCAGGATCAACATTAGTGAATTTACACTGTATTCAAATGTTTATGATGGTCCAGGATCAACAATAGTGAATTTACACTTTATTTAAATGATGATGGTCCAGGATCAACATTAGTGAATTTACACTGTATTAAAATGATGATGGTCCAGGATCAACAATAGTGAATTTACACTTTATTAAAATGATGATGGTCCAGGATCAACAATAGTTAATTTACACTGTATTAAAATGATGATGATGGTCCAGGATCAACAATAGTGAATTTACACTGTATTAAAATGATGATGGTCCAGGATCAACAATAGTGAATTTACACTGTATTTAAATGATGATGGTCCAGGATCAACATTAGTGAATTTACACTTTATTTAAATGATGATGGTCCAGGATCAACAATAGTGAATTTACACTGTATTAAAATGATGATGATGGTCCAGGATCAACATTAGTGAATTTACACTGTATTAAAATGTTTATGATGGTCCAGGATCAACAATAGTGAATTTACACTTTATTAAAATGATGATGGTCCAGGATCAACAATAGTGAATTTACACTGTATTAAAATGATGATGGTCCAGGATCAACATTAGTGAATTTACACTGTATTAAAATGATGATGGTCCAGGATCAACATTAGTGAATTTACACTGTATTAAAATGATGATGATGGTCCAGGATCAACATTAGTGAATTTACACTGTATTAAAATGATGATGGTCCAGGATCAACATTAGTGAATTTACACTGTATTAAAATGATGATGGTCCAGGATCAACAATAGTGAATTTACACTGTATTAAAATGATGATGGTCCAGGATCAACAATAGTGAATTTTCACTGTATTAAAATGATGATGGTCCAGGATCAACATTAGTGAATTTACACTGTATTCAAATGTTTATGATGGTCCAGGATCAACAATAGTGAATTTACACTTTATTAAAATGATGATGGTCCAGGATCAACAATAGTGAATTTACACTGTATTAAAATGATGATGGTCCAGGATCAACAATAGTGAATTTACACTGTATTTAAATGATGATGGTCCAGGATCAACATTAGTGAATTTACACTTTATTAAAATGATGATGGTCCAGGATCAACATTAGTGAATTTACACTGTATTAAAATGTTTATGATGGTCCAGAATCAACAATAGTGAATTTACACTTTATTAAAATGATGATGGTCCAGGATCAACAATAGTGAATTTACACTGTATTAAAATGATGATGGTCCAGGATCAACATTAGTGAATTTACACTGTATTAAAATGATGATGGTCCAGGATCAACATTAGTGAATTTACACTGTATTAAAATGATGATGGTCCAGGATCAACATTAGTGAATTTACACTGTATTCAAATGTTTATGATGGTCCAGGATCAACAATAGTGAATTTACACTGTATTAAAATGATGATGGTCCAGGATCAACATTAGTGAATTTACACTGTATTTTAATGATGATGGTCCAGGATCAACATTAGTGAATTTACACTTTATTTAAAAGATGATGGTCCAGGATCAACAATAGTGAATTTACACTGTATTAAAATGATGATGGTCCAGGATCAACAATAGTGAATTTACACCGTATTAAAATGATGATGATGGTCCAGGATCAACAATAGTGAATTTTCACTGTATTTAAATGATGATGGTCCAGGATCAACAATAGTGAATTTACACCGTATTAAAATGATGATGATGGTCCAGGATCAACAATAGTGAATTTTCACTGTATTTAAATGATGATGGTCCAGGATCAACAATAGTGAATTTACACCGTATTAAAATGATGATGATGGTCCAGGATTAACAATAGTGAATTTACACTGTATTAAAATGATGATGGTCCAGGATCAACATTAGTGAATTTACACTTTATTTAAATGATGATGGTCCAGGATAAACAATAGTGAATTTACACCGTATTAAAATGATGATGATGGTCCAGGATCAACATTAGTGAATTTACACTGTATTAAAATGATGATGGTCCAGGATCAACAATAGTGAATTTACACCGTATTAAAATGATGATGATGGTCCAGGATCAACATTAGTGAATTTACACTGTATTAAAATGATGATGGTCCAGGATCAACATTAGTGAATTTACACTGTATTAAAATGTTTATGATGGTCCAGGATCAACAATAGTGAATTTACACTTTATTTAAATGATGATGGTCCAGGATCAACATTAGTGAATTTTCACTGTATTTAAATGATGATGGTCCAGGATCAACAATAGTGAATTTACACCGTATTAAAATGATGATGATGGTCCAGGATCAACAATAGTGAATTTTCACTGTATTTAAATGATGATGGTCCAGGATCAACATTAGTGAATTTTCACTGTATTTAAATGATGATGGTCCAGGATCAACAATAGTGAATTTACACCGTATTAAAATGATGATGATGGTCCAGGATCAACAATAGTGAATTTTCACTGTATTTAAATGATGATGGTCCAGGATCAACAATAGTGAATTTACACTGTATTAAAATGATGATGGTCCAGGATCAACATTAGTGAATTTACACTTTATTTAAATGATGATGGTCCAGGATCAACAATAGTGAATTTACACTGTATTAAAATGATGATGGTCCAGGATCAACAATAGTGAATTTACACTGTATTAAAATGATGATGATGGTCCAGGATCAACAATAGTGAATTTACACCGTATTAAAATGATGATGATGGTCCAGGATCAACATTAGTGAATTTACACTGTATTAAAATGATGATGGTCCAGGATCAACATTAGTGAATTTACACTGTATTTAAATGATGATGGTCCAGGATCAACAATAGTGAATTTACACTGTATTAAAATGTTTATGATGGTCCAGGATCAACAATAGTGAATTTACACTTTATTAAAATGATAATGGTCCAGGATCAACAATAGTGAATTTACACCGTATTAAAATGATGATGATGGTCCAGGATCAACATTAGTGAATTTACACTGTATTAAAATGATGATGGTCCAGGATCAACATTAGTTAATTTACACTGTATTTAAATGATGATGGTCCAGGATAAACAATAGTGAATTTACACTTTATTAAAATGATAATGGTCCAGGATCAACATTAGTGAATTTACACTTTATTTAAATGATGATGGTCCAGGATCAACAATAGTGAATTTACATTTTATTTAAATGATGATGGTCCAGGATCAACAATAGTGAATTTACATTTTATTTAAATGATGATGGTCCAGGATCAACATTAGTGAATTTACACTGTATTCAAATGTTTATGATGGTCCAGGATCAACAATAGTGAATTTACACTTTATTTAAATGATGATGGTCCAGGATCAACATTAGTGAATTTACACTTTATTAAAATGATGATGGTCCAGGATCAACAATAGTGAATTTACACTGTATTAAAATGATGATGGTCCAGGATCAACATTAGTGAATTTACACTGTATTAAAATGATGATGGTCCAGGATCAACATTAGTGAATTTACACTGTATTCAAATGTTTATGATGGTCCAGGATCAACATTAGTGAATTTACACTTTATTTAAAAGATGATGGTCCAGGATCAACAATAGTGAATTTACACTGTATTAAAATGATGATGGTCCAGGATCAACAATAGTGAATTTACACTTTATTAAAATGATGATGGTCCAGGATCAACAATAGTGAATTTACACCGTATTAAAATGATGATGGTCCAGGATCAACATTAGTGAATTTACACTGTATTTAAATGATGATGGTCCAGGATCAACATTAGTGAATTTACACTGTATTCAAATGTTTATGATGGTCCAGGATCAACAATAGTGAACTTACACTGTATTAAAATGATGATGGTCCAGGATCAACATTAGAAAATTTACACTGTATTAAAATGATGATGGTCCAGGATCAACATTAGTGAATTTACACTGTATTAAAATGATGATGGTCCAGGATCAACAATAGTGAATTTACACTGTATTAAAATGATGATGGTCCAGGATCAACAATAGTGAATTTACACTGTATTTTAATGATGATGGTCCAGGATCAACATTAGTGAATTTACACTGTATTTTAATGATGATGGTCCAGGATCAACAATAGTGAATTTACACTGTATTAAAATGTTTATGATGGTCCAGGATCAACAATAGTGAATTTACACTTTATTAAAATGATGATGGTCCAGGATCAACAATAGTGAATTTACACTGTATTAAAATGTTTATGATGGTCCAGGATCAACAATAGTGAATTTACACTTTATTTAAATGATGATGGTCCAGGATCAACATTAGTGAATTTTCACTGTATTTAAATGATGATGGTCCAGGATCAACAATAGTGAATTTACACCGTATTAAAATGATGATGATGGTCCAGGATCAACAATAGTGAATTTTCACTGTATTTAAATGATGATGGTCCAGGATCAACATTAGTGAATTTTCACTGTATTTAAATGATGATGGTCCAGGATCAACAATAGTGAATTTACACCGTATTAAAATGATGATGATGGTCCAGGATCAACAATAGTGAATTTTCACTGTATTTAAATGATGATGGTCCAGGATCAACAATAGTGAATTTACACTGTATTAAAATGATGATGGTCCAGGATCAACATTAGTGAATTTACACTTTATTTAAATGATGATGGTCCAGGATCAACAATAGTGAATTTACACTGTATTAAAATGATGATGGTCCAGGATCAACAATAGTGAATTTACACTGTATTAAAATGATGATGATGGTCCAGGATCAACAATAGTGAATTTACACCGTATTAAAATGATGATGATGGTCCAGGATCAACATTAGTGAATTTACACTGTATTAAAATGATGATGGTCCAGGATCAACATTAGTGAATTTACACTGTATTTAAATGATGATGGTCCAGGATCAACAATAGTGAATTTACACTGTATTAAAATGTTTATGATGGTCCAGGATCAACAATAGTGAATTTACACTTTATTAAAATGATAATGGTCCAGGATCAACAATAGTGAATTTACACCGTATTAAAATGATGATGATGGTCCAGGATCAACATTAGTGAATTTACACTGTATTAAAATGATGATGGTCCAGGATCAACATTAGTTAATTTACACTGTATTTAAATGATGATGGTCCAGGATAAACAATAGTGAATTTACACTTTATTAAAATGATAATGGTCCAGGATCAACATTAGTGAATTTACACTTTATTTAAATGATGATGGTCCAGGATCAACAATAGTGAATTTACATTTTATTTAAATGATGATGGTCCAGGATCAACAATAGTGAATTTACATTTTATTTAAATGATGATGGTCCAGGATCAACATTAGTGAATTTACACTGTATTCAAATGTTTATGATGGTCCAGGATCAACAATAGTGAATTTACACTTTATTTAAATGATGATGGTCCAGGATCAACATTAGTGAATTTACACTTTATTAAAATGATGATGGTCCAGGATCAACAATAGTGAATTTACACTGTATTAAAATGATGATGGTCCAGGATCAACATTAGTGAATTTACACTGTATTAAAATGATGATGGTCCAGGATCAACATTAGTGAATTTACACTGTATTCAAATGTTTATGATGGTCCAGGATCAACATTAGTGAATTTACACTTTATTTAAAAGATGATGGTCCAGGATCAACAATAGTGAATTTACACTGTATTAAAATGATGATGGTCCAGGATCAACAATAGTGAATTTACACTTTATTAAAATGATGATGGTCCAGGATCAACAATAGTGAATTTACACCGTATTAAAATGATGATGGTCCAGGATCAACATTAGTGAATTTACACTGTATTTAAATGATGATGGTCCAGGATCAACATTAGTGAATTTACACTGTATTCAAATGTTTATGATGGTCCAGGATCAACAATAGTGAACTTACACTGTATTAAAATGATGATGGTCCAGGATCAACATTAGAAAATTTACACTGTATTAAAATGATGATGGTCCAGGATCAACATTAGTGAATT
Source organism: Danio rerio (assembly GCF_052040795.2). Lineage (NCBI taxonomy): Eukaryota > Metazoa > Chordata > Actinopteri > Cypriniformes > Danionidae > Danio > Danio rerio. Next base: position 2,744,512 of record NC_141030.1, on the reverse strand, counting down.
TACACTGTATTAAAATGATGATGGTCCAGGATCAACAATAGTGAATTTACACTGTATTAAAATGATGATGGTCCAGGATCAACAATAGTGAATTTACACTGTATTTTAATGATGATGGTCCAGGATCAACATTAGTGAATTTACACTGTATTTTAATGATGATGGTCCAGGATCAACAATAGTGAATTTACACTGTATTAAAATGTTTATGATGGTCCAGGATCAACAATAGTGAATTTACACTTTATTAAAATGATGATGGTCCAGGATCAACAATAGTGAATTTACACTGTATTAAAATGATGATGGTCCAGGATCAACATTAGTGAATTTACACTGTATTCAAATGTTTATGATGGTCCAGGATCAACATTAGTGAATTTACACTTTATTTAAAAGATGATGGTCCAGGATCAACAATAGTGAATTTACACTGTATTAAAATGATGATGGTCCAGGATCAACAATAGTGAATTTACACTTTATTAAAATGATGATGGTCCAGGATCAACAATAGTGAATTTACACCGTATTAAAATGATGATGGTCCAGGATCAACATTAGTGAATTTACACTGTATTCAAATGTTTATGATGGTCCAGGATCAACAATAGTGAATTTACACTGTATTAAAATGATGATGGTCCAGGATCAACATTAGTGAATTTACACTGTATTAAAATGATGATGGTCCAGGATCAACATTAGTGAATTTACACTGTATTAAAATGATGATGGTCCAGGATCAACATTAGTGAATTTACACTGTATTTTAATGATGATGGTCCAGGATCAACATTAGTGAATTTACACTGTATTTTAATGATGATGGTCCAGGATCAACATTAGTGAATTTACACTTTATTTAAAAGATGATGGTCCAGGATCAACAAAAGTGAATTTACACTGTATTAAAATGATGATGGTCCAGGATCAACAATAGTGAATTTACACTTTATTAAAATGATGATGGTCCAGGATCAACAATAGTGAATTTACACCGTATTAAAATGATGATGGTCCAGGATCAACATTAGTGAATTTACACTGTATTAAAATGATGATGGTCCAGGATCAACATTAGTGAATTTACACTGTATTAAAATGATGATGGTCCAGGATCAACAATAGTGAATTTACACTGTATTTTAATGATGATGGTCCAGGATCAACATCAGTGAATTTACACTGTATTTTAATGATGATGGTCCAGGATCAACAATAGTGAATTTACACTGTATTAAAATGTTTATGATGGTCCAGGATCAACAATAGTGAATTTACACTGTATTAAAATGTTTATGATGGTCCAGGATCAACAATAGTGAATTTACACTTTATTAAAATGATGATGGTCCAGGATCAACAATAGTGAATTTACACTGTATTAAAATGATGATGGTCCAGGATCAACATTAGTGAATTTACACTGTATTCAAATGTTTATGATGGTCCAGGATCAACATTAGTGAATTTACACTTTATTTAAAAGATGATGGTCCAGGATCAACAATAGTGAATTTACACTGTATTAAAATGATGATGGTCCAGGATCAACAATAGTGAATTTACACTTTATTAAAATGATGATGGTCCAGGATCAACAATAGTGAATTTACACCGTATTAAAATGATGATGGTCCAGGATCAACATTAGTGAATTTACACTGTATTCAAATGTTTATGATGGTCCAGGATCAACAATAGTGAATTTACACTGTATTAAAATGATGATGGTCCAGGATCAACATTAGTGAATTTACACTGTATTAAAATGATGATGGTCCAGGATCAACATTAGTGAATTTACACTGTATTAAAATGATGATGGTCCAGGATCAACATTAGTGAATTTACACTGTATTTTAATGATGATGGTCCAGGATCAACATTAGTGAATTTACACTGTATTTTAATGATGATGGTCCAGGATCAACATTAGTGAATTTACACTTTATTTAAAAGATGATGGTCCAGGATCAACAAAAGTGAATTTACACTGTATTAAAATGATGATGGTCCAGGATCAACAATAGTGAATTTACACTTTATTAAAATGATGATGGTCCAGGATCAACAATAGTGAATTTACACCGTATTAAAATGATGATGGTCCAGGATCAACATTAGTGAATTTACACTGTATTAAAATGATGATGGTCCAGGATCAACATTAGTGAATTTACACTGTATTAAAATGATGATGGTCCAGGATCAACAATAGTGAATTTACACTGTATTAAAATGATGATGGTCCAGGATCAACAATAGTGAATTTACACTGTATTAAAATGATGATGGTCCAGGATCAACATTAGTGAATTTACACTGTATTTTAATGATGATGGTCCAGGATCAACATTAGTGAATTTACACTTTATTTAAAAGATGATGGTCCAGGATCAACAATAGTGAATTTACACTGTATTAAAATGATGATGGTCCAGGATCAACATTAGTGAATTTACACTTTATTTAAATGATGATGGTCCAGGATCAACAATAGTGAATTTACACTTTATTTAAATGATGATGGTCCAGGATCAACAATAGTGAATTTACACTGTATTAAAATGATGATGATGGTCCAGGATCAACAATAGTGAATTTACACTGTATTAAAATGTTTATGATGGTCCAGGATCAACAATAGTGAATTTACACTTTATTAAAATGATGATGGTCCAGGATCAACATTAGTGAATTTACACTGTATTAAAATGATGATGGTCCAGGATCAACATTAGTGAATTTACACTGCATTCAAATGTTTATGATGGTCCAGGATCAACAATAGTGAATTTACACTGTATTAAAATGATGATGGTCCAGGATCAACAATAGTGAATTTACACTGTATTAAAATGTTTATGATGGTCCAGGATCAACAATAGTGAATTTACACTTTATTAAAATGATGATGGTCCAGGATCAACAATAGTGAATTTACACTGTATTAAAATGATGATGGTCCAGGATCAACAATAGTGAATTAACACTGTATTTAAATGATGATGGTCCAGGATCAACATTAGTGAATTTACACTTTATTTAAATGATGATGGTCCAGGATCAACATTAGTGAATTTACACTTTATTTAAAAGATGATGGTCCAGGATCAACAATAGTGAATTTACACTTTATTAAAATGATTATGGTCCAGGATCAACATTAGTGAATTTACACTGTATTAAAATGATGATGATGGTCCAGGATCAACAATAGTGAATTTACACTGTATTAAAATGATGATGGTCCAGGATCAACAATAGTGAATTTACACTGTATTAAAATGATTATGGTCCAGGATCAACATTAGTGAATTTACACTGTATTAAAATGATGATGGTCCAGGATCAACAATAGTGAATTTACACTGTATTAAAATGATGATGGTCCAGGATCAACAATAGTGAATTTACACTGTATTAAAATGATGATGGTCCAGGATCAACAATAGTGAATTTACACTGTATTAAAATGATGATGGTCCAGGATCAACATTAGTAAATTTACACTGTATTTTAATGATGATGGTCCAGGATCAACAATAGTGAATTTACACTTAATTTAAATGATGATGGTCCAGGATCAACAATGGTGAATTTACACTTTATTAAAATGATGATGGTCCAGGATCAACAATAGTGAATTTACACTGTATTTAAATGATGATGGTCCAGGATCAACAATAGTGAATTTACACTGTATTAAAATGATGATGGTCCAGGATCAACAATAGTGAATTTACACTGTATTAAAATGATGATGATGGTCCAGGATCAACAATAGTGAATTTACACTGTATTAAAATGTTTATGATGGTCCAGGATCAACAATAGTGAATTTACACTGTATTTAAATGTTTATGATGGTCCAGGATCAACAATAGTGAATTTACACTGTATTAAAATGATGATGGTCCAGGATCAACAATAGTGAATTTACACTGTATTAAAATGATGATGGTCCAGGATCAACAATAGTGAATTTACACTGTATTTAAATGATGATGGTCCAGGATCAACAATAGTGAATTTACACTGTATTAAAATGATGATGGTCCAGGATCAACAATAGTGAATTTACACTGTATTTAAATGATGATGGTCCAGGATCAACATTAGTGAATTTACACTTTATTAAAATGATGATGGTCCAGGATCAACAATAGTGAATTTACACTGTATTAAAATGATGATGATGGTCCAGGATCAACATTAGTGAATTTACACTGTATTAAAATGTTTATGATGGTCCAGGATCAACAATAGTGAATTTACACTTTATTAAAATGATGATGGTCCAGGATCAACAATAGTGAATTTACACTGTATTAAAATGATGATGGTCCAGGATCAACATTAGTGAATTTACACTGTATTAAAATGATGATGGTCCAGGATCAACATTAGTGAATTTACACTGTATTCAAATGTTTATGATGGTCCAGGATCAACAATAGTGAATTTACACTGTATTAAAATGATGATGGTCCAGGATCAACAATAGTGAATTTACACTGTATTTAAATGATGATGGTCCAGGATCAACATTAGTGAATTTACACTTTATTTAAATGATGATGGTCCAGGATCAACAATAGTGAATTTACACTGTATTAAAATGATTATGGTCCAGGATCAACATTAGTGAATTTACACTGTATTAAAATGTTTATGATGGTCCAGGATCAACAATAGTGAATTTACACTTTATTAAAATGATGATGGTCCAGGATCAACAATAGTGAATTTACACTTTATTAAAATGATTATGGTCCAGGATCAACATTAGTGAATTTACACTGTATTAAAATGATGATGATGGTCCAGGATCAACATTAGTGAATTTACACTGTATTAAAATGTTTATGATGGTCCAGGATCAACAATAGTGAATTTACACTTTATTAAAATGATGATGGTCCAGGATCAACATTAGTGAATTTACACTGTATTAAAATGTTTATGATGGTCCAGGATCAACATTAGTGAATTTACACTTTATTTAAATGATGATGGTCCAGGATCAACAATAGTGAATTTACACTTTATTAAAATGATGATGGTCCAGGATCAACAATAGTGAATTTACACTGTATTAAAATGATGATGGTCCAGGATCAACAATAGTGAATTTACACTGTATTAAAATGATGATGGTCCAGGATCAACAATAGTGAATTTACACTGTATTAAAATGATGATGGTCCAGGATCAACAATAGTGAATTTACACTGTATTAAAATGATGATGGTCCAGGATCAACAATAGTGAATTTACACTGTATTTTAATGATGATGGTCCAGGATCAACAATAGTGAATTTACACTGTATTAAAATGATGATGGTCCAGGATCAACATTAGTGAATTTACACTGTATTAAAATGTTTATGATGGTCCAGGATCAACAATAGTGAATTTACACTTAATTTAAATGATGATGGTCCAGGATCAACAATGGTGAATTTACACTGTATTTAAATGATGATGGTCCAGGATCAACAATAGTGAATTTACACTGTATTAAAATGATGATGGTCCAGGATCAACAATAGTGAATTTACACTGTATTTAAATGATGATGGTCCAGGATCAACATTAGTGAATTTACACTTTATTTAAAAGATGATGGTCCAGGATCAACATTAGTGAATTTACACTGTATTAAAATGATGATGGTCCAGGATCAACAATAGTGAATTTACACTGTATTAAAATGATGATGGTCCAGGATCAACATTAGTGAATTTACACTGTATTAAAATGATGATGGTCCAGGATCAACAATAGTGAATTTACATTTTATTTAAATGATGATGGTCCAGGATCAACAATAGTGAATTTACATTTTATTTAAATGATGATGGTCCAGGATCAACATTAGTGAATTTACACTGTATTCAAATGTTTATGATGGTCCAGGATCAACAATAGTGAATTTACACTTTATTTAAATGATGATGGTCCAGGATCAACATTAGTGAATTTACACTGTATAAAAATGATGATGGTCCAGGATCAACAATAGTGAATTTACACTTTATTAAAATGATGATGGTCCAGGATCAACAATAGTGAATTTACACTGTATTAAAATGATGATGATGGTCCAGGATCAACATTAGTGAATTTACACTGTATTAAAATGTTTATGATGGTCCAGGATCAACAATAGTGAATTTACACTTTATTAAAATGATGATGGTCCAGGATCAACAATAGTGAATTTACACTGTATTAAAATGATGATGGTCCAGGATCAACAATAGTGAATTTACACTGTATTTAAATGATGATGGTCCAGGATCAACATTAGTGAATTTACACTTTATTTAAATGATGATGGTCCAGGATCAACAATAGTGAATTTACACTGTATTAAAATGATGATGATGGTCCAGGATCAACATTAGTGAATTTACACTGTATTAAAATGTTTATGATGGTCCAGGATCAACAATAGTGAATTTACACTTTATTAAAATGATGATGGTCCAGGATCAACAATAGTGAATTTACACTGTATTAAAATGATGATGGTCCAGGATCAACATTAGTGAATTTACACTGTATTAAAATGATGATGGTCCAGGATCAACATTAGTGAATTTACACTGTATTAAAATGATGATGATGGTCCAGGATCAACATTAGTGAATTTACACTGTATTAAAATGATGATGGTCCAGGATCAACATTAGTGAATTTACACTGTATTAAAATGATGATGGTCCAGGATCAACAATAGTGAATTTACACTGTATTAAAATGATGATGGTCCAGGATCAACAATAGTGAATTTACACTGTATTAAAATGATGATGGTCCAGGATCAACATTAGTGAATTTACACTGTATTCAAATGTTTATGATGGTCCAGGATCAACAATAGTGAATTTACACTGTATTAAAATGATGATGGTCCAGGATCAACAATAGTGAATTTACACTGTATTAAAATGATGATGATGGTCCAGGATCAACATTAGTGAATTTACACTGTATTAAAATGTTTATGATGGTCCAGGATCAACAATAGTGAATTTACACTTTATTAAAATGATGATGGTCCAGGATCAACAATAGTGAATTTACACTGTATTAAAATGATGATGGTCCAGGATCAACAATAGTGAATTTACACTGTATTTAAATGATGATGGTCCAGGATCAACATTAGTGAATTTACACTTTATTAAAATGATGATGGTCCAGGATCAACAATAGTGAATTTACACTGTATTAAAATGATGATGATGGTCCAGGATCAACATTAGTGAATTTACACTGTATTAAAATGTTTATGATGGTCCAGGATCAACAATAGTGAATTTACACTTTATTAAAATGATGATGGTCCAGGATCAACAATAGTGAATTTACACTGTATTAAAATGATGATGGTCCAGGATCAACATTAGTGAATTTACACTGTATTAAAATGATGATGGTCCAGGATCAACATTAGTGAATTTACACTGTATTAAAATGATGATGGTCCAGGATCAACATTAGTGAATTTACACTGTATTCAAATGTTTATGATGGTCCAGGATCAACAATAGTGAATTTACACTGTATTAAAATGATGATGGTCCAGGATCAACATTAGTGAATTTACACTGTATTTTAATGATGATGGTCCAGGATCAACATTAGTGAATTTACACTTTATTTAAAAGATGATGGTCCAGGATCAACAATAGTGAATTTACACTGTATTAAAATGATGATGGTCCAGGATCAACAATAGTGAATTTACACCGTATTAAAATGATGATGATGGTCCAGGATCAACAATAGTGAATTTTCACTGTATTTAAATGATGATGGTCCAGGATCAACAATAGTGAATTTACACCGTATTAAAATGATGATGATGGTCCAGGATCAACAATAGTGAATTTTCACTGTATTTAAATGATGATGGTCCAGGATCAACAATAGTGAATTTACACCGTATTAAAATGATGATGATGGTCCAGGATCAACAATAGTGAATTTACACTGTATTAAAATGATGATGGTCCAGGATCAACATTAGTGAATTTACACTTTATTTAAATGATGATGGTCCAGGATCAACAATAGTGAATTTACACTGTATTAAAATGATGATGGTCCAGGATCAACAATAGTGAATTTACACCGTATTAAAATGATGATGATGGTCCAGGATCAACATTAGTGAATTTACACTGTATTAAAATGATGATGGTCCAGGATCAACATTAGTGAATTTACACTGTATTAAAATGTTTATGATGGTCCAGGATCAACAATAGTGAATTTACACTTTATTTAAATGATGATGGTCCAGGATCAACATTAGTGATTTTTCACTGTATTTAAATGATGATGGTCCAGGATCAACAATAGTGAATTTACACCGTATTAAAATGATGATGATGGTCCAGGATCAACAATAGTGAATTTTCACTGTATTTAAATGATGATGGTCCAGGATCAACATTAGTGAATTTTCACTGTATTTAAATGATGATGGTCCAGGATCAACAATAGTGAATTTACACCGTATTAAAATGATGATGATGGTCCAGGATCAACAATAGTGAATTTTCACTGTATTTAAATGATGATGGTCCAGGATCAACAATAGTGAATTTACACTGTATTAAAATGATGATGGTCCAGGATCAACATTAGTGAATTTACACTTTATTTAAATGATGATGGTCCAGGATCAACAATAGTGAATTTACACTGTATTAAAATGATGATGGTCCAGGATCAACAATAGTGAATTTACACCGTATTAAAATGATGATGATGGTCCAGGATCAACATTAGTGAATTTACACTGTATTAAAATGATGATGGTCCAGGATCAACATTAGTGAATTTACACTGTATTTAAATGATGATGGTCCAGGATCAACAATAGTGAATTTACACTGTATTAAAATGTTTATGATGGTCCAGGATCAACAATAGTGAATTTACACCGTATTAAAATGATGATGATGGTCCAGGATCAACATTAGTGAATTTACACTGTATTAAAATGATGATGGTCCAGGATCAACATTAGTTAATTTACACTGTATTTAAATGATGATGGTCCAGGATAAACAATAGTGAATTTACACTTTATTAAAATGATAATGGTCCAGGATCAACATTAGTGAATTTACACTTTATTTAAATGATGATGGTCCAGGATCAACAATAGTGAATTTACATTTTATTTAAATGATGATGGTCCAGGATCAACAATAGTGAATTTACATTTTATTTAAATGATGATGGTCCAGGATCAACATTAGTGAATTTACACTGTATTCAAATGTTTATGATGGTCCAGGATCAACAATAGTGAATTTACACTTTATTTAAATGATGATGGTCCAGGATCAACATTAGTGAATTTACACTTTATTAAAATGATGATGGTCCAGGATCAACAATAGTGAATTTACACTGTATTAAAATGATGATGGTCCAGGATCAACAATAGTGAATTTACACTGTATTAAAATGATGATGGTCCAGGATCAACAATAGTGAATTTACACCGTATTAAAATGATGATGGTCCAGGATCAACATTAGTGAATTTACACTGTATTCAAATGTTTATGATGGTCCAGGATCAACAATAGTGAACTTACACTGTATTAAAATGATGATGGTCCAGGATCAACATTAGTGAATTTACACTGTATTAAAATGATGATGGTCCAGGATCAACATTAGTGAATTTACACTGTATTAAAATGATGATGGTCCAGGATCAACAATAGTGAATTTACACTGTATTAAAATGATGATGGTCCAGGATCAACAATAGTGAATTTACACTGTATTTTAATGATGATGGTCCAGGATCAACATTAGTGAATTTACACTGTATTTTAATGATGATGGTCCAGGATCAACAATAGTGAATTTACACTGTATTAAAATGTTTATGATGGTCCAGGATCAACAATAGTGAATTTACACTTTATTAAAATGATGATGGTCCAGGATCAACAATAGTGAATTTACACTGTATTAAAATGATGATGGTCCAGGATCAACATTAGTGAATTTACACTGTATTCAAATGTTTATGATGGTCCAGGATCAACATTAGTGAATTTACACTTTATTTAAAAGATGATGGTCCAGGATCAACAATAGTGAATTTACACTGTATTAAAATGATGATGGTCCAGGATCAACAATAGTGAATTTACACTTTATTAAAATGATGATGGTCCAGGATCAACAATAGTGAATTTACACCGTATTAAAATGATGATGGTCCAGGATCAACATTAGTGAATTTACACTGTATTCAAATGTTTATGATGGTCCAGGATCAACAATAGTGAATTTACACTGTATTAAAATGATGATGGTCCAGGATCAACATTAGTGAATTTACACTGTATTAAAATGATGATGGTCCAGGATCAACAATAGTGAATTTACACCGTATTTAAATGATGATGGTCCAGGATCAACAATAGTGAATTTACACTGTATTAAAATGATGATGGTCCAGGATCAACATTAGTGAATTTACACTGTATTTTAATGATGATGGTCCAGGATCAACATTAGTGAATTTACACTGTATTCAAATGTTTATGATGGTCCAGGATCAACAATAGTGAATTTACACTGTATTAAAATGATGATGGTCCAGGATCAACATTAGTGAATTTACACTGTATTAAAATGATGATGGTCCAGGATCAACATTAGTGAATTTACACTGTATTAAAATGATGATGGTCCAGGATCAACATTAGTGAATTTACACTGTATTTTAATGATGATGGTCCAGGATCAACATTAGTGAATTTACACTGTATTTTAATGATGATGGTCCAGGATCAACATTAGTGAATTTACACTTTATTTAAAAGATGATGGTCCAGGATCAACAATAGTGAATTTACACTGTATTAAAATGATGATGGTCCAGGATCAACAATAGTGAATTTACACTTTATTAAAATGATGATGGTCCAGGATCAACAATAGTGAATTTACACCGTATTAAAATGATGATGGTCCAGGATCAACATTAGTGAATTTACACTGTATTAAAATGATGATGGTCCAGGATCAACATTAGTGAATTTACACTGTATTAAAATGATGATGGTCCAGGATCAACAATAGTGAATTTACACTGTATTAAAATGATGATGGTCCAGGATCAACAATAGTGAATTTACACTGTATTAAAATGATGATGGTCCAGGATCAACATTAGTGAATTTACACTGTATTTTAATGATGATGGTCCAGGATCAACATTAGTGAATTTACACTTTATTTAAAAGATGATGGTCCAGGATCAACAATAGTGAATTTACACTGTATTAAAATGATGATGGTCCAGGATCAACATTAGTGAATTTACACTTTATTTAAATGATGATGGTCCAGGATCAACAATAGTGAATTTACACTTTATTTAAATGATGATGGTCCAGGATCAACAATAGTGAATTTACACTGTATTAAAATGATGATGATGGTCCAGGATCAACATTAGTGAATTTACACTGTATTAAAATGTTTATGATGGTCCAGGATCAACAATAGTGAATTTACACTTTATTAAAATGATGATGGTCCAGGATCAACATTAGTGAATTTACACTGTATTAAAATGATGATGGTCCAGGATCAACAATAGTGAATTTACACTTTATTAAAATGATGATGGTCCAGGATCAACAATAGTGAATTTACACCGTATTAAAATGATGATGGTCCAGGATCAACAATAGTGAATTTACACTGTATTAAAATGATGATGATGGTCCAGGATCAACATTAGTGAATTTACACTGTATTAAAATGTTTATGATGGTCCAGGATCAACAATAGTGAATTTACACTTTATTAAAATGATGATGGTCCAGGATCAACAATAGTGAATTTACACTGTATTAAAATGATGATGGTCCAGGATCAACAATAGTGAATTTACACTTTATTAAAATGATGATGGTCCAGGATCAACAATAGTGAATTTACACCGTATTAAAATGATGATGGTCCAGGATCAACATTAGTGAATTTACACTGTATTAAAATGATGATGGTCCAGGATCAACATTAGTGAATTTACACTGTATTAAAATGATGATGGTCCAGGATCAACAATAGTGAATTTACACTGTATTAAAATGATGATGGTCCAGGATCAACATTAGTGAATTTACACTGTATTTTAATGATGATGGTCCAGGATCAACATTAGTGAATTTACACTTTATTTAAAAGATGATGGTCCAGGATCAACAATAGTGAATTTACACTGTATTAAAATGATGATGGTCCAGGATCAACATTAGTGAATTTACACTTTATTTAAATGATGATGGTCCAGGATCAACAATAGTGAATTTACACTTTATTTAAATGATGATGGTCCAGGATCAACAATAGTGAATTTACACTGTATTAAAATGATGATGATGGTCCAGGATCAACATTAGTGAATTTACACTGTATTAAAATGTTTATGATGGTCCAGGATCAACAATAGTGAATTTACACTTTATTAAAATGATGATGGTCCAGGATCAACATTAGTGAATTTACACTGTATTAAAATGATGATGGTCCAGGATCAACATTAGTGAATTTACACTGTATTCAAATGTTTATGATGGTCCAGGGTCAACAATAGTGAATTTACACTGTATTAAAATGTTTATGATGGTCCAGGATCAACAATAGTGAATTTACACTTTATTAAAATGATGATGGTCCAGGATCAACAATAGTGAATTTACACTGTATTAAAATGATGATGGTCCAGGATCAACAATAGTGAATTAACACTGTATTTAAATGATGATGGTCCAGGATCAACATTAGTGAATTTACACTTTATTTAAATGATGATGGTCCAGGATCAACATTAGTGAATTTACACTTTATTTAAAAGATGATGGTCCAGGATCAACAATAGTGAATTTACACTTTATTAAAATGATTATGGTCCAGGATCAACATTAGTGAATTTACACTGTATTAAAATGATGATGATGGTCCAGGATCAACATTAGTGAATTTACACTGTATTAAAATGATGATGGTCCAGGATCAACAATAGTGAATTTACACTGTATTAAAATGATGATGGTCCAGGATCAACAATAGTGAATTTACACTGTATTAAAATGATGATGGTCCAGGATCAACAATAGTGAATTTACACTGTATTAAAATGATGATGGTCCAGGATCAACATTAGTAAATTTACACTGTATTAAAATGATGATGGTCCAGGATCAACATTAGTGAATTTACACTGTATTAAAATGTTTATGATGGTCCAGGATCAACAATAGTGAATTTACACTTTATTAAAATGATGATGGTCCAGGATCAACATTAGTGAATTTACACTGTATTAAAATGATGATGGTCCAGGATCAACATTAGTGAATTTACACTGCATTCAAATGTTTATGATGGTCCAGGATCAACAATAGTGAATTTACACTGTATTAAAATGTTTATGATGGTCCAGGATCAACAATAGTGAATTTACACTTTATTAAAATGATGATGGTCCAGGATCAACAATAGTGAATTTACACTGTATTAAAATGATGATGGTCCAGGATCAACAATAGTGAATTAACACTGTATTTAAATGATGATGGTCCAGGATCAACATTAGTGAATTTACACTTTATTTAAAAGATGATGGTCCAGGATCAACAATAGTGAATTTACACTTTATTAAAATGATTATGGTCCAGGATCAACATTAGTGAATTTACACTGTATTAAAATGATGATGATGGTCCAGGATCAACAATAGTGAATTTACACTGTATTAAAATGATGATGGTCCAGGATCAACAATAGTGAATTTACACTGTATTAAAATGATTATGGTCCAGGATCAACATTAGTGAATTTACACTGTATTAAAATGATGATGGTCCAGGATCAACAATAGTGAATTTACACTGTATTAAAATGATGATGGTCCAGGATCAACAATAGTGAATTTACACTGTATTAAAATGATGATGGTCCAGGATCAACAATAGTGAATTTACACTGTATTAAAATGAGGATGGTCCAGGATCAACATTAGTAAATTTACACTGTATTTTAATGATGATGGTCCAGGATCAACAATAGTGAATTTACACTGTATTAAAATGATGATGGTCCAGGATCAACATTAGTGAATTTACACTGTATTAAAATGTTTATGATGGTCCAGGATCAACAATAGTGAATTTACACTTAATTTAAATGATGATGGTCCAGGATCAACAATGGTGAATTTACACTTTATTAAAATGATGATGGTCCAGGATCAACAATAGTGAATTTACACTGTATTAAAATGATGATGGTCCAGGATCAACAATAGTGAATTTACACTGTATTAAAATGATGATGGTCCAGGATCAACAATAGTGAATTTACACTGTATTAAAATGATGATGGTCCAGGATCAACATTAGTGAATTTACACTGTATTTTAATGATGATGGTCCAGGATCAACATTAGTGAATTTACACTGTATTTTAATGATGATGGTCCAGGATCAACATTAGTGAATTTACACTTTATTTAAAAGATGATGGTCCAGGATCAACAATAGTGAATTTACACTGTATTAAAATGATGATGGTCCAGGATCAACAATAGTGAATTTACACTTTATTAAAATGATGATGGTCCAGGATCAACAATAGTGAATTTACACCGTATTAAAATGATGATGGTCCAGGATCAACATTAGTGAATTTACACTGTATTAAAATGATGATGGTCCAGGATCAACATTAGTGAATTTACACTGTATTAAAATGATGATGGTCCAGGATCAACAATAGTGAATTTACACTGTATTAAAATGATGATGGTCCAGGATCAACAATAGTGAATTTACACTGTATTAAAATGATGATGGTCCAGGATCAACATTAGTGAATTTACACTGTATTTTAATGATGATGGTCCAGGATCAACAATAGTGAATTTACACTTTATTTAAATGATGATGGTCCAGGATCAACATTAATGAATTTACACTTTATTAAAATGATGATGGTCCAGGATCAACAATAGTGAATTTACACTGTATTAAAATGATGATGGTCCAGGATCAACATTAGTGAATTTACACTTTATTTAAATGATGATGGTCCAGGATCAACAATAGTGAATTTACACTTTATTTAAATGATGATGGTCCAGGATCAACATTAATGAATTTACACTTTATTAAAATGATGATGGTCCAGGATCAACAATAGTGAATTTACACTGTATTAAAATGATGATGATGGTCCAGGATCAACATTAGTGAATTTACACTGTATTAAAATGTTTATGATGGTCCAGGATCAACAATAGTGAATTTACACTTTATTAAAATGATGATGGTCCAGGATCAACATTAGTGAATTTACACTGTATTAAAATGATGATGGTCCAGGATCAACATTAGTGAATTTACACTGTATTCAAATGTTTATGATGGTCCAGGATCAACAATAGTGAATTTACACTGTATTAAAATGTTTATGATGGTCCAGGATCAACAATAGTGAATTTACACTTTATTAAAATGATGATGGTCCAGGATCAACAATAGTGAATTTACACTGTATTAAAATGATGATGGTCCAGGATCAACAATAGTGAATTAACACTGTATTTAAATGATGATGGTCCAGGATCAACATTAGTGAATTTACACTTTATTTAAATGATGATGGTCCAGGATCAACATTAGTGAATTTACACTTTATTTAAAAGATGATGGTCCAGGATCAACAATAGTGAATTTACACTTTATTAAAATGATTATGGTCCAGGATCAACATTAGTGAATTTACACTGTATTAAAATGATGATGGTCCAGGATCAACAATAGTGAATTTACACTGTATTAAAATGATGATGGTCCAGGATCAACAATAGTGAATTTACACTGTATTAAAATGATGATGGTCCAGGATCAACAATAGTGAATTTACACTGTATTAAAATGATGATGGTCCAGGATCAACATTAGTAAATTTACACTGTATTAAAATGATGATGGTCCAGGATCAACATTAGTGAATTTACACTGTATTAAAATGTTTATGATGGTCCAGGATCAACAATAGTGAATTTACACTTTATTAAAATGATGATGGTCCAGGATCAACATTAGTGAATTTACACTGTATTAAAATGATGATGGTCCAGGATCAACATTAGTGAATTTACACTGCATTCAAATGTTTATGATGGTCCAGGATCAACAATAGTGAATTTACACTGTATTAAAATGTTTATGATGGTCCAGGATCAACAATAGTGAATTTACACTTTATTAAAATGATGATGGTCCAGGATCAACAATAGTGAATTTACACTGTATTAAAATGATGATGGTCCAGGATCAACAATAGTGAATTAACACTGTATTTAAATGATGATGGTCCAGGATCAACATTAGTGAATTTACACTTTATTTAAATGATGATGGTCCAGGATCAACATTAGTGAATTTACACTTTATTTAAAAGATGATGGTCCAGGATCAACAATAGTGAATTTACACTTTATTAAAATGATTATGGTCCAGGATCAACATTAGTGAATTTACACTGTATTAAAATGATGATGATGGTCCAGGATCAACAATAGTGAATTTACACTGTATTAAAATGATGATGGTCCAGGATCAACAATAGTGAATTTACACTGTATTAAAATGATTATGGTCCAGGATCAACATTAGTGAATTTACACTGTATTAAAATGATGATGGTCCAGGATCAACAATAGTGAATTTACACTGTATTAAAATGATGATGGTCCAGGATCAACAATAGTGAATTTACACTGTATTAAAATGATGATGGTCCAGGATCAACAATAGTGAATTTACACTGTATTAAAATGATGATGGTCCAGGATCAACATTAGTAAATTTACACTGTATTTTAATGATGATGGTCCAGGATCAACAATAGTGAATTTACACTGTATTAAAATGATGATGGTCCAGGATCAACATTAGTGAATTTACACTGTATTAAAATGTTTATGATGGTCCAGGATCAACAATAGTGAATTTACACTTAATTTAAATGATGATGGTCCAGGATCAACAATGGTGAATTTACACTTTATTAAAATGATGATGGTCCAGGATCAACAATAGTGAATTTACACTGTATTTAAATGATGATGGTCCAGGATCAACAATAGTGAATTTACACTGTATTAAAATGATGATGGTCCAGGATCAACAATAGTGAATTTACACCGTATTAAAATGATGATGATGGTCCAGGATCAACATTAGTGAATTTACACTGTATTAAAATGTTTATGATGGTCCAGGATCAACAATAGTGAATTTACACTTTATTAAAATGATGATGGTCCAGGATCAACATTAGTGAATTTACACTGTATTAAAATGATGATGGTCCAGGATCAACATTAGTGAATTTACACTGCATTCAAATGTTTATGATGGTCCAGGATCAACAATAGTGAATTTACACTGTATTAAAATGTTTATGATGGTCCAGGATCAACAATAGTGAATTTACACTTTATTAAAATGATGATGGTCCAGGATCAACAATAGTGAATTTACACTGTATTAAAATGATGATGGTCCAGGATCAACAATAGTGAATTAACACTGTATTTAAATGATGATGGTCCAGGATCAACATTAGTGAATTTACACTTTATTTAAATGATGATGGTCCAGGATCAACATTAGTGAATTTACACTTTATTTAAAAGATGATGGTCCAGGATCAACAATAGTGAATTTACACTTTATTAAAATGATTATGGTCCAGGATCAACATTAGTGAATTTACACTGTATTAAAATGATGATGATGGTCCAGGATCAACAATAGTGAATTTACACTGTATTAAAATGATGATGGTCCAGGATCAACAATAGTGAATTTACACTGTATTAAAATGATTATGGTCCAGGATCAACATTAGTGAATTTACACTGTATTAAAATGATGATGGTCCAGGATCAACAATAGTGAATTTACACTGTATTAAAATGATGATGGTCCAGGATCAACAATAGTGAATTTACACTGTATTAAAATGATGATGGTCCAGGATCAACAATAGTGAATTTACACTGTATTAAAATGATGATGGTCCAGGATCAACATTAGTAAATTTACACTGTATTTTAATGATGATGGTCCAGGATCAACAATAGTGAATTTACACTGTATTAAAATGATGATGGTCCAGGATCAACATTAGTGAATTTACACTGTATTAAAATGTTTATGATGGTCCAGGATCAACAATAGTGAATTTACACTTAATTTAAATGATGATGGTCCAGGATCAACAATGGTGAATTTACACTTTATTAAAATGATGATGGTCCAGGATCAACAATAGTGAATTTACACTGTATTTAAATGATGATGGTCCAGGATCAACAATAGTGAATTTACACTGTATTAAAATGATGATGGTCCAGGATCAACAATAGTGAATTTACACCGTATTAAAATGATGATGATGGTCCAGGATCAACAATAGTGAATTTACACTGTATTAAAATGTTTATGATGGTCCAGGATCAACATTAGTGAATTTACACTTTATTTAAAAGATGATGGTCCAGGATCAACAATAGTGAATTTACACTGTATTAAAATGATGATGGTCCAGGATCAACAATAGTGAATTTACACTGTATTAAAATGATGATGGTCCAGGATCAACAATAGTGAATTTACACTGTATTTAAATGATGATGGTCCAGGATCAACAATATTGAATTTACACTGTATTAAAATGATGATGGTCCAGGATCAACAATAGTGAATTTACACTGTATTTAAATGATGATGGTCCAGGATCAACAATAGTGAATTTACACTGTATTAAAATGATGATGGTCCAGGATCAACATTAGTGAATTTACACTGTATTAAAATGTTTATGATGGTCCAGGATCAACATTAGTGAATTTACACTGTATTAAAATGTTTATGATGGTCCAGGATCAACAATAGTGAATTTACACTGTATTTAAATGATGATGGTCCAGGATCAACATTAGTGAATTTACACTGTATTAAAATGTTTATGATGGTCCAGGATCAACATTAGTGAATTTACACTGTATTAAAATGATGATGGTCCAGGATCAACATTAGTGAATTTACACTGTATTAAAATGATGATGGTCCAGGATCAACATTAGTGAATTTACACTGTATTAAAATGATGATGGTCCAGGATCAACATTAGTGAATTTACACTGTATTTTAATGATGATGGTCCAGGATCAACATTAGTGAATTTACACTTTATTTAAAAGATGATGGTCCAGGATCAACAATAGTGAATTTACACTGTATTAAAATGATGATGGTCCAGGATCAACAATAGTGAATTTACTTTATTAAAATGATGATGGTCCAGGATCAACAATAGTGAATTTACACCGTATTAAAATGATGATGGTCCAGGATCAACATTAGTGAATTTACACTGTATTAAAATGATGATGGTCCAGGATCAACATTAGTGAATTTACACTGTATTAAAATGATGATGGTCCAGGATCAACATTAGTGAATTTACACTGTATTTTAATGATGATGGTCCAGGATCAACATTAGTGAATTTACACTTTATTTAAAAGATGATGGTCCAGGATCAACATTAGTGAATTTACACTTTATTTAAATGATGATGGTCCAGGATCAACAATAGTGAATTTACACTGTATTTAAATGATGATGGTCCAGGATCAACATTAGTGAATTTACACTTTATTAAAATGATGATGGTCCAGGATCAACAATAGTGAATTTACACTGTATTAAAATGATGATGGTCCAGGATCAACAAGAGTGAATTTACACTGTATTAAAATGTTTATGATGGTCCAGGATCAACAATAGTGAATTTACACTTTATTAAAATGATGATGGTCCAGGATCAACAATAGTGAATTTACACTGTATTAAAATGATGATGGTCCAGGATCAACATTAGTGAATTTACACTGTATTAAAATGATGATGGTCCAGGATCAACATTAGTGAATTTACACTGTATTCAAATGTTTATGATGGTCCAGGATCAACAATAGTGAATTTACACTGTATTAAAATGATGATGGTCCAGGATCAACATTAGTGAATTTACACTGTATTAAAATGTTTATGATGGTCCAGGATCAACAATAGTGAATTTACACTGTATTAAAATGATGATGGTCCAGGATCAACAATAGTGAATTTACACTGTATTTAAATGATGATGGTCCAGGATCAACATTAGTGAATTTACACTTTATTTAAATGATGATGGTCCAGGATCAACATTAGTGAATTTACACTGTATTAAAATGTTTATGATGGTCCAGGATCAACAATAGTGAATTTAAACTTTATTAAAATGATGATGGTCCAGGATCAACAATAGTGAATTTACACTTTATTAAAATGATTATGGTCCAGGATCAACATTAGTGAATTTACACTGTATTAAAATGATGATGATGGTCCAGGATCAACATTAGTGAATTTACACTGTATTAAAATGTTTATGATGGTCCAGGATCAACAATAGTAAATTTACACTTTATTAAAATGATGATGGTCCAGGATCAACAATAGTGAATTTACACTGTATTAAAATGATGATGGTCCAGGATCAACATTAGTGAATTTACACTGTATTTTAATGATGATGGTCCAGGATCAACAATAGTGAATTTACACTGTATTAAAATGATGATGGTCCAGGATCAACATTAGTGAATTTACACTGTATTAAAATGTTTATGATGGTCCAGGATCAACAATAGTGAATTTACACTTAATTTAAATGATGATGGTCCAGGATCAACAATGGTGAATTTACACTTTATTAAAATGATGATGGTCCAGGATCAACAATAGTGAATTCACACTGTATTTAAATGATGATGGTCCAGGATCAACAATAGTGAATTTACACTGTATTAAAATGATGATGGTCCAGGATCAACAATAGTGAATTTACACTGTATTTAAATGATGATGGTCCAGGATCAACAATAGTGAATTTACACTGTATTTAAATGATGATGGTCCAGGATCAACATTAGTGAATTTACACTGTATTAAAATGATGATGGTCCAGGATCAACATTAGTGAATTTACACTGTATTAAAATGATGATGGTCCAGGATCAACATTAGTGAATTTACACTGTATTAAAATGATGATGGTCCAGGATCAACAATAGTGAATTTACATTTTATTTAAATGATGATGGTCCAGGATCAACATTAGTGAATTTACACTGTATTCAAATGTTTATGATGGTCCAGGATCAACAATAGTGAATTTACACTTTATTTAAATGATGATGGTCCAGGATCAACATTAGTGAATTTACACTGTATTAAAATGATGATGGTCCAGGATCAACAATAGTGAATTTACACTTTATTAAAATGATGATGGTCCAGGATCAACAATAGTGAATTTACACTGTATTAAAATGATGATGATGGTCCAGGATCAACATTAGTGAATTTACACTGTATTAAAATGTTTATGATGGTCCAGGATCAACAATAGTGAATTTACACTTTATTAAAATGATGATGGTCCAGGATCAACAATAGTGAATTTACACTGTATTAAAATGATGATGGTCCAGGATCAACAATAGTGAATTTACACTGTATTTAAATGATGATGGTCCAGGATCAACATTAGTGAATTTACACTTTATTTAAATGATGATAGTCCAGGATCAACAATAGTGAATTTACACTGTATTAAAATGATGATGATGGTCCAGGATCAACATTAGTGAATTTACACTTTATTAAAATGATGATGGTCCAGGATCAACAATAGTGAATTTACATTGTATTAAAATGATAATGGTCCAGGATCAACATTAGTGAATTTACACTGTATTAAAATGATGATGGTCCAGGATCAACATTAGTGAATTTACACTGTATTCAAATGTTTATGATGGTCCAGGATCAACATTAGTGAATTTACACTTTATTTAAAAGATGATGGTCCAGGATCAACAATAGTGAATTTACACTGTATTAAAATGATGATGGTCCAGGATCAACAATAGTGAATTTACACTTTATTAAAATGATGATGGTCCAGGATCAACAATAGTGAATTTACACCGTATTAAAATGATGATGGTCCAGGATCAACATTAGTGAATTTACACTGTATTTAAATGATGATGGTCCAGGATCAACATTAGTGAATTTACACTGTATTCAAATGTTTATGATGGTCCAGGATCAACAATAGTGAACTTACACTGTATTAAAATGATGATGGTCCAGGATCAACATTAGTGAATTTACACTGTATTAAAATGATGATGGTCCAGGATCAACATTAGTGAATTTACACTGTATTAAAATGATGATGGTCCAGGATCAACAATAGTGAATTTACACTGTATTAAAATGATGATGGTCCAGGATCAACAATAGTGAATTTACACTGTATTTTAATGATGATGGTCCAGGATCAACATTAGTGAATTTACACTGTATTTTAATGATGATGGTCCAGGATCAACAATAGTGAATTTACACTGTATTAAAATGTTTATGATGGTCCAGGATCAACAATAGTGAATTTACACTTTATTAAAATGATGATGGTCCAGGATCAACAATAGTGAATTTACACTGTATTAAAATGATGATGGTCCAGGATCAACATTAGTGAATTTACACTGTATTCAAATGTTTATGATGGTCCAGGATCAACATTAGTGAATTTACACTTTATTTAAAAGATGATGGTCCAGGATCAACAATAGTGAATTTACACTGTATTAAAATGATGATGGTCCAGGATCAACAATAGTGAATTTACACTTTATTAAAATGATGATGGTCCAGGATCAACAATAGTGAATTTACACTGTATTAAAATGATGATGGTCCAGGATCAACAATAGTGAATTTACACCGTATTTAAATGATGATGGTCCAGGATCAACATTAGTGAATTTACACTGTATTAAAATGATGATGGTCCAGGATCAACATTAGTGAATTTACACTGTATTAAAATGATGATGGTCCAGGATCAACATTAGTGAATTTACACTGTATTAAAATGATGATGGTCCAGGATCAACATTAGTGAATTTACACTGTATTTTAATGATGATGGTCCAGGATCAACATTAGTGAATTTACACTGTATTTTAATGATGATGGTCCAGGATCAACATTAGTGAATTTACACTTTATTTAAAAGATGATGGTCCAGGATCAACAATAGTGAATTTACACTGTATTAAAATGATGATGGTCCAGGATCAACAATAGTGAATTTACACTTTATTAAAATGATGATGGTCCAGGATCAACAATAGTGAATTTACACCGTATTAAAATGATGATGGTCCAGGATCAACATTAGTGAATTTACACTGTATTAAAATGATGATGGTCCAGGATCAACATTAGTGAATTTACACTGTATTAAAATGATGATGGTCCAGGATCAACAATAGTGAATTTACACTGTATTAAAATGATGATGGTCCAGGATCAACAATAGTAAATTTACACTGTATTAAAATGATGATGGTCCAGGATCAACATTAGTGAATTTACACTGTATTTTAATGATGATGGTCCAGGATCAACATTAGTGAATTTACACTTTATTTAAAAGATGATGGTCCAGGATCAACAATAGTGAATTTACACTGTATTAAAATGATGATGGTCCAGGATCAACATTAGTGAATTTACACTTTATTTAAATGATGATGGTCCAGGATCAACAATAGTGAATTTACACTTTATTTAAATGATGATGGTCCAGGATCAACATTAATGAATTTACACTTTATTAAAATGATGATGGTCCAGGATCAACAATAGTGAATTTACACTGTATTAAAATGATGATGATGGTCCAGGATCAACAATAGTGAATTTACACTTTATTAAAATGATGATGGTCCAGGATCAACATTAGTGAATTTACACTGTATTAAAATGATGATGGTCCAGGATCAACATTAGTGAATTTATACTGTATTCAAATGTTTATGATGGTCCAGGATCAACAATAGTGAATTTACACTGTATTAAAATGTTTATGATGGTCCAGGATCAACAATAGTGAATTTACACTTTATTAAAATGATGATGGTCCAGGATCAACAATAGTGAATTTACACTGTATTTAAATGATGATGGTCCAGGATCAACATTAGTGAATTTACACTTTATTTAAATGATGATGGTCCAGGATCAACATTAGTGAATTTACACTTTATTTAAAAGATGATGGTCCAGGATCAACAATAGTGAATTTACACTTTATTAAAATGATTATGGTCCAGGATCAACATTAGTGAATTTACACTGTATTAAAATGATGATGATGGTCCAGGATCAACATTAGTGAATTTACACTGTATTAAAATGATGATGGTCCAGGATCAACAATAGTGAATTTACACTGTATTAAAATGATGATGGTCCAGGATCAACAATAGTGAATTTACACTGTATTAAAATGATGATGGTCCAGGATCAACAATAGTGAATTTACACTGTATTAAAATGATGATGGTCCAGGATCAACATTAGTAAATTTACACTGTATTAAAATGATGATGGTCCAGGATCAACATTAGTGAATTTACACTGTATTAAAATGTTTATGATGGTCCAGGATCAACAATAGTGAATTTACACTTAATTTAAATGATGATGGTCCAGGATCAACAATGGTGAATTTACACTTTATTAAAATGATGATGGTCCAGGATCAACAATAGTGAATTTACACTGTATTTAAATGATGATGGTCCAGGATCAACAATAGTGAATTTACACTGTATTAAAATGATGATGGTCCAGGATCAACAATAGTGAATTTACACCGTATTAAAATGATGATGATGGTCCAGGATCAACAATAGTGAATTTACACTGTATTAAAATGTTTATGATGGTCCAGGATCAACGATAGTGAATTTACACTGTATTTAAATGTTTATGATGGTCCAGGATCAACATTAGTGAATTTACACTTTATTTAAAAGATGATGGTCCAGGATCAACAATAGTGAATTTACACTGTATTAAAATGATGATGATGGTCCAGGATCAACATTAGTGAATTTACACTGTATTAAAATGATGATGGTCCAGGATCAACAATAGTGAATTTACACTGTATTAAAATGATGATGATGGTCCAGGATCAACATTAGTGAATTTACACTGTATTAAAATGATGATGGTCCAGGATCAACAATAGTGAATTTACACTGTATTAAAATGATGATGGTCCAGGATCAACAATAGTGAATTTACACTGTATTTAAATGATGATGGTCCAGGATCAACAATAGTGAATTTACACTGTATTAAAATGATGATGGTCCAGGATCAACAATAGTGAATTTACACTGTATTAAAATGATGATGATGGTCCAGGATCAACATTAGTGAATTTACACTGTATTAAAATGATGATGGTCCAGGATCAACAATAGTGAATTTACACTGTATTAAAATGATGATGGTCCAGGATCAACAATAGTGAATTTACACTGTATTTAAATGATGATGGTCCAGGATCAACAATAGTGAATTTACACTGTATTAAAATGATGATGGTCCAGGATCAACAATAGTGAATTTACACTGTATTTAAATGATGATGGTCCAGGATCAACAATAGTGAATTTACACTGTATTAAAATGATGATGGTCCAGGATCAACAATAGTGAATTTACACTGTATTTAAATGATGATTGTCCAGGATCAACATTAGTGAATTTACACTGTATTAAAATGTTTATGATGGTCCAGGATCAACATTAGTGAATTTACACCGTATTAAAATGATGATGGTCCAGGATCAACATTAGTGAATTTACACTGTATTAAAATGATGATGGTCCAGGATCAACAATAGTGAATTTACACTGTATTAAAATGATGATGGTCCAGGATCAACAATAGTGAATTTACACTGTATTTAAATGATGATGGTCCAGGATCAACAATAGTGAATTTACACTGTATTAAAATGATGATGGTCCAGGATCAACAATAGTGAATTTACACTGTATTTAAATGATGATGGTCCAGGATCAACAATAGTGAATTTACACTGTATTTAAATGATGATGGTCCAGGATCAACAATAGTTAATTTACACTGTATTAAAATGATGATGGTCCAGGATCAACAATAGTGAATTTACACTGTATTTAAATGATGATGGTCCAGGATCAACAATAGTGAATTTACACTGTATTAAAATGATGATGGTCCAGGATCAACAATAGTGAATTTACACTGTATTTAAATGATGATGGTCCAGGATCAACAATAGTGAATTTACACTGTATTTAAATGATGATGGTCCAGGATCAACAATAGTGAATTTACACTGTATTAAAATGATGATGGTCCAGGATCAACAATAGTGAATTTACACTGTATTTAAATGATGATGGTCCAGGATCAACAATAGTGAATTTACACTGTATTTAAATGATGATGGTCCAGGATCAACAATAGTGAATTTACACTGTATTAAAATGATGATGGTCCAGGATCAACAATAGTGAATTTACACTGTATTAAAATGATGATGGTCCAGGATCAACAATAGTGAATTTACACTGTATTTAAATGATGATGGTCCAGGATCAACAATAGTGAATTTACACTGTATTTAAATGATGATGGTCCAGGATCAACAATAGTGAATTTACACTGTATTAAAATGATGATGGTCCAGGATCAACAATAGTGAATTTACACTGTATTTAAATGATGATGGTCCAGGATCAACAATAGTGAATTTACACTGTATTTAAATGATGATGGTCCAGGATCAACATTAGTGAATTTACACTGTATTAAAATGTTTATGATGGTCCAGGATCAACATTAGTGAATTTACACCGTATTAAAATGATGATGGTCCAGGATCAACATTAGTGAATTTACACTGTATTAAAATGATGATGGTCCAGGATCAACAATAGTGAGATTACACCGTATTAAAATGATGATGATGGTCCAGGATCAACATTGGTGAATTTACACTGTATTAAAATGTTTATGATGGTCCAGGATCAACAATAGTGAATTTACACTGTATTAAAATGTTTATGATGGTCCAGGATCAACAATAGTGAATTTACACTGTATTAAAATGTTTATGATGGTCCAGGATCAACAATAGTGAATTTACACTGTATTAAAATGTTTATGATGGTCCAGGATCAACAATAGTGAATTTACACTGTATTAAAATGTTTATGATGGTCCAGGATCAACAATAGTGAATTTACACTGTATTTAAATGTTTATGATGGTCCAGGATCAACATTAGTGAATTTACACTTTATTTAAAAGATGATGGTCCAGGATCAA
Organism: Danio rerio; assembly: GCF_052040795.2. Lineage (NCBI taxonomy): Eukaryota > Metazoa > Chordata > Actinopteri > Cypriniformes > Danionidae > Danio > Danio rerio. The sequence continues at coordinate 2,717,047 of NC_141030.1, read as the reverse complement.
CAATAGTGAATTTACACTGTATTAAAATGATGATGGTCCAGGATCAACAATAGTGAATTTACACTGTATTAAAATGATGATGGTCCAGGATCAACAATAGTGAATTTACACTGTATTAAAATGATGATGGTCCAGGATCAACAATAGTGAATTTACACTGTATTTAAATGATGATGGTCCAGGATCAACAATAGTGAATTTACACTGTATTAAAATGATGATGGTCCAGGATCAACAATAGTGAATTTACACTGTATTAAAATGATGATGGTCCAGGATCAACAATAGTGAATTTACACTGTATTAAAATGATGATGGTCCAGGATCAACAATAGTGAATTTACACTGTATTAAAATGATGATGGTCCAGGATCAACAATAGTGAATTTACACTGTATTTAAATGATGATGGTCCAGGATCAACAATAGTGAATTTACACTGTATTAAAATGATGATGGTCCAGGATCAACAATAGTGAATTTACACTGTATTTAAATGATGATGGTCCAGGATCAACATTAGTGAATTTACACTGTATTAAAATGATGATGGTCCAGGATCAACAATAGTGAATTTACACTGTATTTAAATGATGATGGTCCAGGATCAACATTAGTGAATTTACACTGTATTAAAATGATGATGGTCCAGGATCAACAATAGTGAATTTACACTGTATTAAAATGATGATGGTCCAGGATCAACAATAGTGAATTTACACTGTATTTAAATGATGATGGTCCAGGATCAACAATAGTGAATTTACACTGTATTAAAATGATGATGGTCCAGGATCAACAATAGTTAATTTACACTGTATTAAAATGATGATGGTCCAGGATCAACAATAGTGAATTTACACTGTATTTAAATGATGATGGTCCAGGATCAACAATAGTGAATTTACACTGTATTAAAATGTTTATGATGGTCCAGGATCAACAATAGTGAATTTACACTGTATTTAAATGATGATGGTCCAGGATCAACAATAGTGAATTTACACTGTATTAAAATGATGATGGTCCAGGATCAACAATAGTGAATTTACACTGTATTAAAATGATGATGGTCCAGGATCAACAATAGTGAATTTACACTGTATTTAAATGATGATGGTCCAGGATCAACAATAGTGAATTTACACTTTATTTAAATGATGATGGTCCAGGATCAACAATAGTGAATTTACACTGTATTAAAATGATGATGGTCCAGGATCAACAATAGTGAATTTACACTGTATTTAAATGATGATGGTCCAGGATCAACAATAGTGAATTTACACTGTATTAAAATGATGATGGTCCAGGATCAACAATAGTGAATTTACACTGTATTTAAATGATGATGGTCCAGGATCAACATTAGTGAATTTACACTGTATTAAAATGTTTATGATGGTCCAGGATCAACATTAGTGAATTTACACCGTATTAAAATGATGATGGTCCAGGATCAACATTAGTGAATTTACACTGTATTAAAATGATGATGGTCCAGGATCAACAATAGTGAGATTACACCGTATTAAAATGATGATGATGGTCCAGGATCAACATTGGTGAATTTACACTGTATTAAAATGATGATGGTCCAGGATCAACAATAGTGAATTTACACTGTATTAAAATGATGATGGTCCAGGATCAACAATAGTGAATTTACACTGTATTAAAATGACGATGGTCCAGGATCAACAATAGTGAATTTACACTGTATTAAAATGATGATGGTCCAGGATCAACAATAGTGAATTTACACTGTATTTAAATGATGATGGTCCAGGATCAACAATAGTGAATTTACACTGTATTAAAATGATGATGGTCCAGGATCAACAATAGTGAATTTACACTGTATTAAAATGATGATGGTCCAGGATCAACATTAGTGAATTTACACTGTATTAAAATGATGATGGTCCAGGATAAACAATAGTGAATTTACACTGTATTAAAATGATGATGGTCCAGGATCAACAATAGTGAATTTACACTGTATTAAAATGATGATGGTCCAGGATCAACATTAGTAAATTTACACTGTATTAAAATGATGATGGTCCAGGATCAACATTAGTGAATTTACACTGTATTAAAATGTTTATGATGGTCCAGGATCAACAATAGTGAATTTACACTTTATTAAAATGATGATGGTCCAGGATCAACATTAGTGAATTTACACTGTATTAAAATGATGATGGTCCAGGATCAACATTAGTGAATTTACACTGCATTCAAATGTTTATGATGGTCCAGGATCAACAATAGTGAATTTACACTGTATTAAAATGTTTATGATGGTCCAGGATCAACAATAGTGAATTTACACTTTATTAAAATGATGATGGTCCAGGATCAACAATAGTGAATTTACACTGTATTAAAATGATGATGGTCCAGGATCAACAATAGTGAATTAACACTGTATTTAAATGATGATGGTCCAGGATCAACATTAGTGAATTTACACTTTATTTAAATGATGATGGTCCAGGATCAACATTAGTGAATTTACACTTTATTTAAAAGATGATGGTCCAGGATCAACAATAGTGAATTTACACTTTATTAAAATGATTATGGTCCAGGATCAACATTAGTGAATTTACACTGTATTAAAATGATGATGATGGTCCAGGATCAACAATAGTGAATTTACACTGTATTAAAATGATGATGGTCCAGGATCAACAATAGTGAATTTACACTGTATTAAAATGATTATGGTCCAGGATCAACATTAGTGAATTTACACTGTATTAAAATGATGATGGTCCAGGATCAACAATAGTGAATTTACACTGTATTAAAATGATGATGGTCCAGGATCAACAATAGTGAATTTACACTGTATTAAAATGATGATGGTCCAGGATCAACAATAGTGAATTTACACTGTATTAAAATGATGATGGTCCAGGATCAACATTAGTAAATTTACACTGTATTTTAATGATGATGGTCCAGGATCAACAATAGTGAATTTACACTGTATTAAAATGATGATGGTCCAGGATCAACATTAGTGAATTTACACTGTATTAAAATGTTTATGATGGTCCAGGATCAACAATAGTGAATTTACACTTAATTTAAATGATGATGGTCCAGGATCAACAATGGTGAATTTACACTTTATTAAAATGATGATGGTCCAGGATCAACAATAGTGAATTTACACTGTATTTAAATGATGATGGTCCAGGATCAACAATAGTGAATTTACACTGTATTAAAATGATGATGGTCCAGGATCAACAATAGTGAATTTACACCGTATTAAAATGATGATGATGGTCCAGGATCAACAATAGTGAATTTACACTGTATTAAAATGTTTATGATGGTCCAGGATCAACAATAGTGAATTTACACTGTATTTAAATGTTTATGATGGTCCAGGATCAACATTAGTGAATTTACACTTTATTTAAAAGATGATGGTCCAGGATCAACAATAGTGAATTTACACTGTATTAAAATGATGATGGTCCAGGATCAACAATAGTGAATTTACACTGTATTAAAATGATGATGGTCCAGGATCAACAATAGTGAATTTACACTGTATTTAAATGATGATGGTCCAGGATCAACAATATTGAATTTACACTGTATTAAAATGATGATGGTCCAGGATCAACAATAGTGAATTTACACTGTATTTAAATGATGATGGTCCAGGATCAACAATAGTGAATTTACACTGTATTAAAATGATGATGGTCCAGGATCAACATTAGTGAATTTACACTGTATTAAAATGTTTATGATGGTCCAGGATCAACATTAGTGAATTTACACTGTATTAAAATGTTTATGATGGTCCAGGATCAACAATAGTGAATTTACACTGTATTTAAATGATGATGGTCCAGGATCAACATTAGTGAATTTACACTGTATTAAAATGTTTATGATGGTCCAGGATCAACATTAGTGAATTTACACTGTATTAAAATGATGATGGTCCAGGATCAACATTAGTGAATTTACACTGTATTAAAATGATGATGGTCCAGGATCAACATTAGTGAATTTACACTGTATTAAAATGATGATGGTCCAGGATCAACATTAGTGAATTTACACTGTATTTTAATGATGATGGTCCAGGATCAACATTAGTGAATTTACACTTTATTTAAAAGATGATGGTCCAGGATCAACAATAGTGAATTTACACTGTATTAAAATGATGATGGTCCAGGATCAACAATAGTGAATTTACTTTATTAAAATGATGATGGTCCAGGATCAACAATAGTGAATTTACACCGTATTAAAATGATGATGGTCCAGGATCAACATTAGTGAATTTACACTGTATTAAAATGATGATGGTCCAGGATCAACATTAGTGAATTTACACTGTATTAAAATGATGATGGTCCAGGATCAACATTAGTGAATTTACACTGTATTTTAATGATGATGGTCCAGGATCAACATTAGTGAATTTACACTTTATTTAAAAGATGATGGTCCAGGATCAACATTAGTGAATTTACACTTTATTTAAATGATGATGGTCCAGGATCAACAATAGTGAATTTACACTGTATTTAAATGATGATGGTCCAGGATCAACATTAGTGAATTTACACTTTATTAAAATGATGATGGTCCAGGATCAACAATAGTGAATTTACACTGTATTAAAATGATGATGGTCCAGGATCAACAAGAGTGAATTTACACTGTATTAAAATGTTTATGATGGTCCAGGATCAACAATAGTGAATTTACACTTTATTAAAATGATGATGGTCCAGGATCAACAATAGTGAATTTACACTGTATTAAAATGATGATGGTCCAGGATCAACATTAGTGAATTTACACTGTATTAAAATGATGATGGTCCAGGATCAACATTAGTGAATTTACACTGTATTCAAATGTTTATGATGGTCCAGGATCAACAATAGTGAATTTACACTGTATTAAAATGATGATGGTCCAGGATCAACATTAGTGAATTTACACTGTATTAAAATGTTTATGATGGTCCAGGATCAACAATAGTGAATTTACACTGTATTAAAATGATGATGGTCCAGGATCAACAATAGTGAATTTACACTGTATTTAAATGATGATGGTCCAGGATCAACATTAGTGAATTTACACTTTATTTAAATGATGATGGTCCAGGATCAACATTAGTGAATTTACACTGTATTAAAATGTTTATGATGGTCCAGGATCAACAATAGTGAATTTAAACTTTATTAAAATGATGATGGTCCAGGATCAACAATAGTGAATTTACACTTTATTAAAATGATTATGGTCCAGGATCAACATTAGTGAATTTACACTGTATTAAAATGATGATGATGGTCCAGGATCAACATTAGTGAATTTACACTGTATTAAAATGTTTATGATGGTCCAGGATCAACAATAGTAAATTTACACTTTATTAAAATGATGATGGTCCAGGATCAACAATAGTGAATTTACACTGTATTAAAATGATGATGGTCCAGGATCAACAATAGTGAATTTACACTGTATTAAAATGATGATGGTCCAGGATCAACATTAGTGAATTTACACTGTATTTTAATGATGATGGTCCAGGATCAACAATAGTGAATTTACACTGTATTAAAATGATGATGGTCCAGGATCAACATTAGTGAATTTACACTGTATTAAAATGTTTATGATGGTCCAGGATCAACAATAGTGAATTTACACTTAATTTAAATGATGATGGTCCAGGATCAACAATGGTGAATTTACACTTTATTAAAATGATGATGGTCCAGGATCAACAATAGTGAATTCACACTGTATTTAAATGATGATGGTCCAGGATCAACAATAGTGAATTTACACTGTATTAAAATGATGATGGTCCAGGATCAACAATAGTGAATTTACACTGTATTTAAATGATGATGGTCCAGGATCAACAATAGTGAATTTACACTGTATTTAAATGATGATGGTCCAGGATCAACATTAGTGAATTTACACTTTATTTAAAAGATGATGGTCCAGGATCAACAATAGTGAATTTACACTGTATTAAAATGATGATGGTCCAGGATCAACATTAGTGAATTTACACTGTATTAAAATGATGATGGTCCAGGATCAACAATAGTGAATTTACACTGTATTAAAATGATGATGGTCCAGGATCAACATTAGTGAATTTACACTGTATTAAAATGATGATGGTCCAGGATCAACAATAGTGAATTTACATTTTATTTAAATGATGATGGTCCAGGATCAACATTAGTGAATTTACACTGTATTCAAATGTTTATGATGGTCCAGGATCAACAATAGTGAATTTACACTTTATTTAAATGATGATGGTCCAGGATCAACATTAGTGAATTTACACTGTATTAAAATGATGATGGTCCAGGATCAACAATAGTGAATTTACACTTTATTAAAATGATGATGGTCCAGGATCAACAATAGTGAATTTACACTGTATTAAAATGATGATGATGGTCCAGGATCAACATTAGTGAATTTACACTGTATTAAAATGTTTATGATGGTCCAGGATCAACAATAGTGAATTTACACTTTATTAAAATGATGATGGTCCAGGATCAACAATAGTGAATTTACACTGTATTAAAATGATGATGGTCCAGGATCAACAATAGTGAATTTACACTGTATTTAAATGATGATGGTCCAGGATCAACATTAGTGAATTTACACTTTATTTAAATGATGATAGTCCAGGATCAACAATAGTGAATTTACACTGTATTAAAATGATGATGATGGTCCAGGATCAACATTAGTGAATTTACACTTTATTAAAATGATGATGGTCCAGGATCAACAATAGTGAATTTACACTGTATTAAAATGATAATGGTCCAGGATCAACATTAGTGAATTTACACTGTATTAAAATGATGATGGTCCAGGATCAACATTAGTGAATTTACACTGTATTCAAATGTTTATGATGGTCCAGGATCAACATTAGTGAATTTACACTTTATTTAAAAGATGATGGTCCAGGATCAACAATAGTGAATTTACACTGTATTAAAATGATGATGGTCCAGGATCAACAATAGTGAATTTACACTTTATTAAAATGATGATGGTCCAGGATCAACAATAGTGAATTTACACCGTATTAAAATGATGATGGTCCAGGATCAACATTAGTGAATTTACACTGTATTTAAATGATGATGGTCCAGGATCAACATTAGTGAATTTACACTGTATTCAAATGTTTATGATGGTCCAGGATCAACAATAGTGAACTTACACTGTATTAAAATGATGATGGTCCAGGATCAACATTAGTGAATTTACACTGTATTAAAATGATGATGGTCCAGGATCAACATTAGTGAATTTACACTGTATTAAAATGATGATGGTCCAGGATCAACAATAGTGAATTTACACTGTATTAAAATGATGATGGTCCAGGATCAACAATAGTGAATTTACACTGTATTTTAATGATGATGGTCCAGGATCAACATTAGTGAATTTACACTGTATTTTAATGATGATGGTCCAGGATCAACAATAGTGAATTTACACTGTATTAAAATGTTTATGATGGTCCAGGATCAACAATAGTGAATTTACACTTTATTAAAATGATGATGGTCCAGGATCAACAATAGTGAATTTACACTGTATTAAAATGATGATGGTCCAGGATCAACATTAGTGAATTTACACTGTATTCAAATGTTTATGATGGTCCAGGATCAACATTAGTGAATTTACACTTTATTTAAAAGATGATGGTCCAGGATCAACAATAGTGAATTTACACTGTATTAAAATGATGATGGTCCAGGATCAACAATAGTGAATTTACACTTTATTAAAATGATGATGGTCCAGGATCAACATTAGTGAATTTACACTGTATTCAAATGTTTATGATGGTCCAGGATCAACATTAGTGAATTTACACTTTATTTAAAAGATGATGGTCCAGGATCAACAATAGTGAATTTACACTGTATTAAAATGATGATGGTCCAGGATCAACAATAGTGAATTTACACTGTATTAAAATGATGATGGTCCAGGATCAACAATAGTGAATTTACACTTTATTAAAATGATGATGGTCCAGGATCAACAATAGTGAATTTACACCGTATTAAAATGATGATGGTCCAGGATCAACATTAGTGAATTTACACTGTATTAAAATGATGATGGTCCAGGATCAACATTAGTGAATTTACACTGTATTAAAATGATGATGGTCCAGGATCAACAATAGTGAATTTACACTGTATTAAAATGATGATGGTCCAGGATCAACAATAGTGAATTTACACTGTATTAAAATGATGATGGTCCAGGATCAACATTAGTGAATTTACACTGTATTTTAATGATGATGGTCCAGGATCAACATTAGTGAATTTACACTTTATTTAAAAGATGATGGTCCAGGATCAACAATAGTGAATTTACACTGTATTAAAATGATGATGGTCCAGGATCAACATTAGTGAATTTACACTTTATTTAAATGATGATGGTCCAGGATCAACAATAGTGAATTTACACTTTATTTAAATGATGATGGTCCAGGATCAACATTAATGAATTTACACTTTATTAAAATGATGATGGTCCAGGATCAACAATAGTGAATTTACACTGTATTAAAATGATGATGATGGTCCAGGATCAACATTAGTGAATTTACACTGTATTAAAATGTTTATGATGGTCCAGGATCAACAATAGTGAATTTACACTTTATTAAAATGATGATGGTCCAGGATCAACATTAGTGAATTTACACTGTATTAAAATGATGATGGTCCAGGATCAACATTAGTGAATTTACACTGTATTCAAATGTTTATGATGGTCCAGGATCAACAATAGTGAATTTACACTGTATTAAAATGTTTATGATGGTCCAGGATCAACAATAGTGAATTTACACTTTATTAAAATGATGATGGTCCAGGATCAACAATAGTGAATTTACACTGTATTAAAATGATGATGGTCCAGGATCAACAATAGTGAATTAACACTGTATTTAAATGATGATGGTCCAGGATCAACATTAGTGAATTTACACTTTATTTAAATGATGATGGTCCAGGATCAACATTAGTGAATTTACACTTTATTTAAAAGATGATGGTCCAGGATCAACAATAGTGAATTTACACTTTATTAAAATGATTATGGTCCAGGATCAACATTAGTGAATTTACACTGTATTAAAATGATGATGATGGTCCAGGATCAACATTAGTGAATTTACACTGTATTAAAATGATGATGGTCCAGGATCAACAATAGTGAATTTACACTGTATTAAAATGATGATGGTCCAGGATCAACAATAGTGAATTTACACTGTATTAAAATGATGATGGTCCAGGATCAACAATAGTGAATTTACACTGTATTAAAATGATGATGGTCCAGGATCAACATTAGTAAATTTACACTGTATTAAAATGATGATGGTCCAGGATCAACATTAGTGAATTTACACTGTATTAAAATGTTTATGATGGTCCAGGATCAACAATAGTGAATTTACACTTAATTTAAATGATGATGGTCCAGGATCAACAATGGTGAATTTACACTTTATTAAAATGATGATGGTCCAGGATCAACAATAGTGAATTTACACTGTATTTAAATGATGATGGTCCAGGATCAACAATAGTGAATTTACACTGTATTAAAATGATGATGGTCCAGGATCAACAATAGTGAATTTACACCGTATTAAAATGATGATGATGGTCCAGGATCAACAATAGTGAATTTACACTGTATTAAAATGTTTATGATGGTCCAGGATCAACGATAGTGAATTTACACTGTATTTAAATGTTTATGATGGTCCAGGATCAACATTAGTGAATTTACACTTTATTTAAAAGATGATGGTCCAGGATCAACAATAGTGAATTTACACTGTATTAAAATGATGATGATGGTCCAGGATCAACATTAGTGAATTTACACTGTATTAAAATGATGATGGTCCAGGATCAACAATAGTGAATTTACACTGTATTAAAATGATGATGATGGTCCAGGATCAACATTAGTGAATTTACACTGTATTAAAATGATGATGGTCCAGGATCAACAATAGTGAATTTACACTGTATTAAAATGATGATGGTCCAGGATCAACAATAGTGAATTTACACTGTATTTAAATGATGATGGTCCAGGATCAACAATAGTGAATTTACACTGTATTAAAATGATGATGGTCCAGGATCAACAATAGTGAATTTACACTGTATTAAAATGATGATGGTCCAGGATCAACATTAGTGAATTTACACTGTATTAAAATGTTTATGATGGTCCAGGATCAACATTAGTGAATTTACACCGTATTAAAATGATGATGGTCCAGGATCAACATTAGTGAATTTACACTGTATTAAAATGATGATGGTCCAGGATCAACAATAGTGAATTTACACTGTATTAAAATGATGATGGTCCAGGATCAACAATAGTGAATTTACACTGTATTTAAATGATGATGGTCCAGGATCAACAATAGTGAATTTACACTGTATTAAAATGATGATGGTCCAGGATCAACAATAGTGAATTTACACTGTATTTAAATGATGATGGTCCAGGATCAACAATAGTGAATTTACACTGTATTTAAATGATGATGGTCCAGGATCAACAATAGTTAATTTACACTGTATTAAAATGATGATGGTCCAGGATCAACAATAGTGAATTTACACTGTATTTAAATGATGATGGTCCAGGATCAACAATAGTGAATTTACACTGTATTAAAATGATGATGGTCCAGGATCAACAATAGTGAATTTACACTGTATTTAAATGATGATGGTCCAGGATCAACAATAGTGAATTTACACTGTATTTAAATGATGATGGTCCAGGATCAACAATAGTGAATTTACACTGTATTAAAATGATGATGGTCCAGGATCAACAATAGTGAATTTACACTGTATTTAAATGATGATGGTCCAGGATCAACAATAGTGAATTTACACTGTATTTAAATGATGATGGTCCAGGATCAACAATAGTGAATTTACACTGTATTAAAATGATGATGGTCCAGGATCAACAATAGTGAATTTACACTGTATTAAAATGATGATGGTCCAGGATCAACAATAGTGAATTTACACTGTATTTAAATGATGATGGTCCAGGATCAACAATAGTGAATTTACACTGTATTTAAATGATGATGGTCCAGGATCAACAATAGTGAATTTACACTGTATTAAAATGATGATGGTCCAGGATCAACAATAGTGAATTTACACTGTATTTAAATGATGATGGTCCAGGATCAACAATAGTGAATTTACACTGTATTTAAATGATGATGGTCCAGGATCAACATTAGTGAATTTACACTGTATTAAAATGTTTATGATGGTCCAGGATCAACATTAGTGAATTTACACCGTATTAAAATGATGATGGTCCAGGATCAACATTAGTGAATTTACACTGTATTAAAATGATGATGGTCCAGGATCAACAATAGTGAGATTACACCGTATTAAAATGATGATGATGGTCCAGGATCAACATTGGTGAATTTACACTGTATTAAAATGTTTATGATGGTCCAGGATCAACAATAGTGAATTTACACTGTATTAAAATGTTTATGATGGTCCAGGATCAACAATAGTGAATTTACACTGTATTAAAATGTTTATGATGGTCCAGGATCAACAATAGTGAATTTACACTGTATTAAAATGTTTATGATGGTCCAGGATCAACAATAGTGAATTTACACTGTATTAAAATGTTTATGATGGTCCAGGATCAACAATAGTGAATTTACACTGTATTTAAATGTTTATGATGGTCCAGGATCAACATTAGTGAATTTACACTTTATTTAAAAGATGATGGTCCAGGATCAACAATAGTGAATTTACACTGTATTAAAATGATGATGGTCCAGGATCAACAATAGTGAATTTACACTGTATTAAAATGATGATGGTCCAGGATCAACAATAGTGAATTTACACTGTATTTAAATGATGATGGTCCAGGATCAACAATAGTGAATTTACACTGTATTAAAATGATGATGGTCCAGGATCAACAATAGTGAATTTACACTGTATTAAAATGATGATGGTCCAGGATCAACAATAGTGAATTTACACTGTATTTAAATGATGATGGTCCAGGATCAACAATAGTGAATTTACACTGTATTAAAATGATGATGGTCCAGGATCAACAATAGTGAATTTACACTGTATTTAAATGATGATGGTCCAGGATCAACATTAGTGAATTTACACTGTATTAAAATGATGATGGTCCAGGATCAACAATAGTGAATTTACACTGTATTAAAATGATGATGGTCCAGGATCAACAATAGTGAATTTACACTGTATTTAAATGATGATGGTCCAGGATCAACAATAGTGAATTTACACTGTATTAAAATGATGATGGTCCAGGATCAACAATAGTTAATTTACACTGTATTAAAATGATGATGGTCCAGGATCAACAATAGTGAATTTACACTGTATTTAAATGATGATGGTCCAGGATCAACAATAGTGAATTTACACTGTATTAAAATGATGATGGTCCAGGATCAACAATAGTGAATTTACACTGTATTTAAATGATGATGGTCCAGGATCAACAATAGTGAATTTACACTGTATTAAAATGATGATGGTCCAGGATCAACAATAGTGAATTTACACTGTATTAAAATGATGATGGTCCAGGATCAACAATAGTGAATTTACACTGTATTTAAATGATGATGGTCCAGGATCAACAATAGTGAATTTACACTTTATTTAAATGATGATGGTCCAGGATCAACAATAGTGAATTTACACTGTATTAAAATGATGATGGTCCAGGATCAACATTAGTGAATTTACACTGTATTAAAATGTTTATGATGGTCCAGGATCAACATTAGTGAATTTACACCGTATTAAAATGATGATGGTCCAGGATCAACATTAGTGAATTTACACTGTATTAAAATGATGATGGTCCAGGATCAACAATAGTGAGATTACACCGTATTAAAATGATGATGATGGTCCAGGATCAACATTGGTGAATTTACACTGTATTAAAATGATGATGGTCCAGGATCAACAATAGTGAATTTACACTGTATTAAAATGATGATGGTCCAGGATCAACAATAGTGAATTTACACTGTATTAAAATGACGATGGTCCAGGATCAACAATAGTGAATTTACACTGTATTAAAATGATGATGGTCCAGGATCAACAATAGTGAATTTACACTGTATTTAAATGATGATGGTCCAGGATCAACAATAGTGAATTTACACTGTATTAAAATGATGATGGTCCAGGATCAACAATAGTGAATTTACACTGTATTAAAATGATGATGGTCCAGGATCAACATTAGTGAATTTACACTGTATTTTAATGATGATGGTCCAGGATCAACATTAGTGAATTTACACTTTATTTAAAAGATGATGGTCCAGGATCAACAATAGTGAATTTACACTGTATTAAAATGATGATGGTCCAGGATCATTATTAGTGAATTTACACTTTATTTAAATGATGATGGTCCAGGATCAACAATAGTGAATTTACACTTTATTTAAATGATGATGGTCCAGGATCAACATTAATGAATTTACACTTTATTAAAATGATGATGGTCCAGGATCAACAATAGTGAATTTACACTGTATTAAAATGATGATGATGGTCCAGGATCAACATTAGTGAATTTACACTGTATTAAAATGTTTATGATGGTCCAGGATCAACAATAGTGAATTTACACTTTATTAAAATGATGATGGTCCAGGATCAACATTAGTGAATTTACACTGTATTCAAATGTTTATGATGGTCCAGGATCAACAATAGTGAATTTACACTGTATTAAAATGTTTATGATGGTCCAGGATCAACAATAGTGAATTTACACTTTATTAAAATGATGATGGTCCAGGATCAACAATAGTGAATTAACACTGTATTTAAATGATGATGGTCCAGGATCAACATTAGTGAATTTACACCTTATTTAAATGATGATGGTCCAGGATCAACATTAGTGAATTTACACTTTATTTAAAAGATGATGGTCCAGGATCAACAATAGTGAATTTACACTTTATTAAAATGATTATGGTCCAGGATCAACATTAGTGAATTTACACTGTATTAAAATGATGATGATGGTCCAGGATCAACATTAGTGAATTTACACTGTATTAAAATGATGATGGTCCAGGATCAACAATAGTGAATTTACACTGTATTAAAATGATGATGGTCCAGGATCAACAATAGTGAATTTACACTGTATTAAAATGATGATGGTCCAGGATCAACAATAGTGAATTTACACTGTATTAAAATGATGATGGTCCAGGATCAACATTAGTAAATTTACACTGTATTTTAATGATGATGGTCCAGGATCAACAATAGTGAATTTACACTGTATTAAAATGATGATGGTCCAGGATCAACATTAGTGAATTTACACTGTATTAAAATGTTTATGATGGTCCAGGATCAACAATAGTGAATTTACACTTAATTTAAATGATGATGGTCCAGGATCAACAATGGTGAATTTACACTTTATTAAAATGATGATGGTCCAGGATCAACAATAGTGAATTTACACTGTATTTAAATGATGATGGTCCAGGATCAACAATAGTGAATTTACACTGTATTAAAATGATGATGGTCCAGGATCAACAATAGTGAATTTACACCGTATTAAAATGATGATGATGGTCCAGGATCAACAATAGTGAATTTACACTGTATTAAAATGTTTATGATGGTCCAGGATCAACAATAGTGAATTTACACTGTATTTAAATGTTTATGATGGTCCAGGATCAACATTAGTGAATTTACACTTTATTTAAAAGATGATGGTCCAGGATCAACAATAGTGAATTTACACTTTATTAAAATGATGATGGTCCAGGATCAACAATAGTGAATTTACACTGTATTAAAATGATGATGGTCCAGGATCAACAATAGTGAATTTACACTGTATTTAAATGATGATGGTCCAGGATCAACAATAGTGAATTTACACTGTATTAAAATGATGATGGTCCAGGATCAACAATAGTGAATTTACACTGTATTAAAATGATGATGGTCCAGGATCAACAATAGTGAATTTACACTGTATTAAAATGATGATGGTCCAGGATCAACAATAGTGAATTTACACTGTATTTAAATGATGATGGTCCAGGATCAACAATAGTGAATTTACACTGTATTAAAATGATGATGGTCCAGGATCAACAATAGTGAATTTACACTGTATTAAAATGATGATGGTCCAGGATCAACAATAGTGAATTTACACTGTATTTAAATGATGATGGTCCAGGATCAACAATAGTGAATTTACACTGTATTAAAATGATGATGGTCCAGGATCAACAATAGTGAATTTACACTGTATTAAAATGATGATGGTCCAGGATCAACAATAGTGAATTTACACTGTATTTAAATGATGATGGTCCAGGATCAACAATAGTGAATTTACACTGTATTAAAATGATGATGGTCCAGGATCAACAATAGTGAATTTACACTGTATTTAAATGATGATGGTCCAGGATCAACAATAGTGAATTTACACTTTATTTAAATGATGATGGTCCAGGATCAACAATAGTGAATTTACACTGTATTAAAATGATGATGGTCCAGGATCAACAATAGTGAATTTACACTGTATTTAAATGATGATGGTCCAGGATCAACAATAGTGAATTTACACTGTATTAAAATGATGATGGTCCAGGATCAACAATAGTGAATTTACACTGTATTAAAATGATGATGGTCCAGGATCAACAATAGTGAATTTACACTGTATTTAAATGATGATGGTCCAGGATCAACAATAGTGAATTTACACTGTATTTAAATGATGATGGTCCAGGATCAACATTAGTGAATTTACACTGTATTAAAATGTTTATGATGGTCCAGGATCAACATTAGTGAATTTACACCGTATTAAAATGATGATGGTCCAGGATCAACATTAGTGAATTTACACTGTATTAAAATGATGATGGTCCAGGATCAACAATAGTGAGATTACACCGTATTAAAATGATGATGATGGTCCAGGATCAACATTGGTGAATTTACACTGTATTACAATGTTTATGATGGTCCAGGATCAACAATAGTGAATTTACACTGTATTAAAATGTTTATGATGGTCCAGGATCAACAATAGTGAATTTACACTGTATTTAAATGTTTATGATGGTCCAGGATCAACATTAGTGAATTTACACTTTATTTAAAAGATGATGGTCCAGGATCAACAATAGTGAATTTACACTGTATTAAAATGATGATGGTCCAGGATCAACAATAGTGAATTTACACTGTATTAAAATGATGATGGTCCAGGATCAACAATAGTGAATTTACACTGTATTTAAATGATGATGGTCCAGGATCAACAATAGTGAATTTACACTGTATTAAAATGATGATGGTCCAGGATCAACAATAGTGAATTTACACTGTATTAAAATGATGATGGTCCAGGATCAACAATAGTGAATTTACACTGTATTTAAATGATGATGGTCCAGGATCAACATTAGTGAATTTACACTGTATTAAAATGATGATGGTCCAGGATCAACAATAGTGAATTTACACTGTATTAAAATGATGATGGTCCAGGATCAACAATAGTGAATTTACACTGTATTTAAATGATGATGGTCCAGGATCAACAATAGTGAATTTACACTGTATTAAAATGATGATGGTCCAGGATCAACAATAGTTAATTTACACTGTATTAAAATGATGATGGTCCAGGATCAACAATAGTGAATTTACACTGTATTTAAATGATGATGGTCCAGGATCAACAATAGTGAATTTACACTGTATTAAAATGATGATGGTCCAGGATCAACAATAGTGAATTTACACTGTATTTAAATGATGATGGTCCAGGATCAACAATAGTGAATTTACACTGTATTAAAATGATGATGGTCCAGGATCAACAATAGTGAATTTACACTGTATTAAAATGATGATGGTCCAGGATCAACAATAGTGAATTTACACTGTATTTAAATGATGATGGTCCAGGATCAACAATAGTGAATTTACACTTTATTTAAATGATGATGGTCCAGGATCAACAATAGTGAATTTATACTGTATTAAAATGATGATGGTCCAGGATCAACAATAGTGAATTTACACTGTATTTAAATGATGATGGTCCAGGATCAACAATAGTGAATTTACACTGTATTAAAATGATGATGGTCCAGGATCAACAATAGTGAATTTACACTGTATTTAAATGATGATGGTCCAGGATCAACATTAGTGAATTTACACTGTATTAAAATGTTTATGATGGTCCAGGATCAACATTAGTGAATTTACACCGTATTAAAATGATGATGGTCCAGGATCAACATTAGTGAATTTACACTGTATTAAAATGATGATGGTCCAGGATCAACAATAGTGAGATTACACCGTATTAAAATGATGATGATGGTCCAGGATCAACATTGGTGAATTTACACTGTATTAAAATGATGATGGTCCAGGATCAACAATAGTGAATTTACACTGTATTAAAATGATGATGGTCCAGGATCAACAATAGTGAATTTACACTTTATTTAAATGATGATGGTCCAGGATCAACAATAGTGAATTTACACTGTATTAAAATGATGATGGTCCAGGATCAACAATAGTGAATTTACACTGTATTTAAATGATGATGGTCCAGGATCAACAATAGTGAATTTACACTGTATTAAAATGATGATGGTCCAGGATCAACAATAGTGAATTTACACTGTATTTAAATGATGATGGTCCAGGATCAACATTAGTGAATTTACACTGTATTAAAATGTTTATGATGGTCCAGGATCAACATTAGTGAATTTACACCGTATTAAAATGATGATGGTCCAGGATCAACATTAGTGAATTTACACTGTATTAAAATGATGATGGTCCAGGATCAACAATAGTGAGATTACACCGTATTAAAATGATGATGATGGTCCAGGATCAACATTGGTGAATTTACACTGTATTACAATGTTTATGATGGTCCAGGATCAACAATAGTGAATTTACACTGTATTAAAATGATGATGGTCCAGGATCAACAATAGTGAATTTACACTGTATTAAAATGATGATGGTCCAGGATCAACATTGGTGAATTTACACTGTATTAAAATGTTTATGATGGTCCAGGATCAACAATAGTGAATTTACACCGTATTAAAATGATGATGATGGTCCAGGATCAACATTGGTGAATTTACACTGTATTAAAATGTTTATGATGGTCCAGGATCAACAATAGTGAATTTACACCATATTAAAATGATGATGATGGTCCAGGATCAACATTGGTGAATTTACACTGTATTAAAATGATGATGGTCCACGATCAACAATAGTGAATTTACACTGTATTTAAATGATGATGGTCCAGGATCAACAATAGTGAATTTACACTGTATTAAAATGTTTATGATGGTCCAGGATCAACATTAGTGAATTTACACTGTATTTAAATGATGATGATGGTCCAGGATCAACAATAGTGAATTTACACTGTATTAAAATGATGATGGTCCAGGATCAACAGTAGTGAGATTACACCGTATTAAAATGATGATGATGGTCCAGGATCAACATTGGTGAATTTACACTGTATTAAAATGATGATGGTCCAGGATCAACATTAGTGAATTTACACTTTATTTAAATGATGATGGTCCAGGATCAACAGTAGTGAGATTACACCGTATTAAAATGATGATGATGGTCCAGGATCAACAATAGTGAATTTACACTGTATTAAAATGATGATGGTCCAGGATCAACATTAGTAAATTTACACTGTATTTAAATGATGATGGTCCAGGATCAACATTTAAAATTTATTTTAAATTTTAATTTTACTGACAAACGATGACTGAAGGACAGTGTTAATCTTCAACATTACATTTCATTTATAATTCTCCCTACATTATTTACATGCTTACTATTCAGGTCTTTCTATAATAAAAACATTTTTCTGGGTGGGCCAGTCTTCAGTTTGAGTGGGCCAGTGCCACCCCTCACCACTGGTATGTTGTATTCAATATTATTTCTCCTGGAAAAGAGTCTTATTTGACTTCAATCCTAGCTACCATAGGTAATTACAGAGCAATATTCCTCCTGACATTTATTGCAAAGTTATTAGAATATGTTGTCATCAACCAAGTCTATGGCTTTCTCAGCCAGAACAAACTACTGGACACTGACCAATCTGCTTTCAGTGTGGAAGATCTGAGACTCACAGGAGCTGTATCCAAACCCTCAGTGCTCATCTTGATGGATTTTTTCTGCTGCTTTTGATACATTGAACCACCAAATTCTCTTGGAAAGCCTCAAGAAGACTGGAATCCCAAGACTGGCACTCCAGTGGTTCAGCTTATACCTCTCAGATAGGTCTCTTTTGGAGAGATGAAGTATCTGAGCTGTGCCATCTTGCCAGTGGTGTGCCTCAAGGCTCTGTTCTTGGACCACTTCTCTTCTCAATTCACTCTACATGGCATCAGTCATTCAGAAACATTTTTTTTTCTATGACTGCTATGGTGACAATGCCCAATTCTACCTCTTATTCCAACTGGACTATCTAACAATTGCTGCTTGGAGATCAGAATGTCTGACAGATTTTCCCAACTCAATTTCTCTAAAATCGAACTGCTGGTAATCCTGGCCAGCCCAATGCTTAACCAAAACTCCTACCAGGACAGTCAGGAAACTAACAGTGCTTCATGATGCCCAGCTCAAATTTACAGATAATATTATTACAACTACCAGATCATGCAGATTTGCTTTATAAAACATCAGAAGATCAGACCTTTCCTATAAGAACATACCGTTTGTCCAAGCCCTTGACCGGTTCAGACTGAACCATTGCAATGCTCTCTTGACCTCCAAAACAACACCATCAAGCCTCTGCAGCTGATTCAGAATTCGGCAGCTAGAATGGTCTTTAATGAACAAAAAAGAGTGCATGTTACATCTTTATTCATCAGTCTACATTGGCTGCCAATTGTCACATCAAATTCAAGGCTCTGTCACTCACCTTCAAAACGACTGCTGGCTCTGCACCCATTTACTGAAGACCACTACTTTCATGCTTATGTGCCTGGCAGGAATCTAAACTTGGCTGCAGTACATCTCTTTGCGGTACCATCCCAAATTGCCACAGAATTCATTGCAAAGACAGTCACCTTAATTGCTCCCTCTTGCCAAACTAGTCTCTGAACATTTTTAGTGACTTAAGTTTGGCAATTTGGCTATTTAATGAAACTCTCTTCATTAAATAGCACTTGGGAAACATCTGAAGACTCATCTGTTTCATCAATACTTCATCACCTAATTGTCCAACATCAACTCTTTAATTATGAGTGTGGATCATGCAGGTGAGTGGGTTTAATAAACCACCTGTAGAACACACTCTCTCATCTCCATATGCACCAGGCACTTTTTTTTTATGAACGCTGCATTTTTCTGAAAACATTGCGCAATTCTTAGTGTGCTCCGTACTGGTGAGTGGGCTTGACAAACCACCTGTAAGACACTCTGTCATCTCCATATGCATCAGACACTTTCTTATGAACGCTGCATACAGTATTTCTGAAAAAAACTGTGCTATTCTCAGTGGGCTTCATGCAGGTGAGTGGGCTTAATAAACCACCAGTAAGACACTCTCTTATCTCCATATGCACAAGACACTTTCTTATTAAAACTGCTTATTTTTTTTAATCAGTACAGATAGTTAGATATCATTGCCTGTTTTGTTTTTTACAAAAGAGAAGAAAAATATGTATATGTATTAAAAAAGGAAAAAAAAACTAAAATAATAATGATAATAATAATAAAAGAGGAAAAGAAAAAGGGAAACAAGTGTAATAAGTGTACAGAAAATTACAACCAACTATCACAATCAAATGTTCAGATGCATTATCAATGTTAAAAGTAAATATTTACAATTAAACTGTATAAAATAGTATTAGATAAAACAAACAAATAAAATTTTTACGAAATAAATCCATTAAAAAGGGAAGGAAAATGGATCTATTAAATGAAAGGCAATATCTTAAGAGACTTAAAGTAAGTAATAAAACATTGCCACTTTTAAAAGAAATTAGTTTATTAGTTTTCCCAGATCATCTAACCTTTTCCAGCTTCAGAAAATGCATGGCATCTACAAGCCATTGGGATGTAGTTGGAGGCTTATTTGAATACTGCTTATTTCTGAAAATATTGTGCAATTCTCAGAATGCTTCATGCTAGTCAGTGGGCTTAATAAACCACCTGTAAGTCCCTCTCTCATCTCCATATGCACCAGACACTTTCTTATCAACGCTCCATATTTCTGAAACTCTAAGCAATTCTGAGTGTGCTTGACAAACCACCTGTAAGTAACACCATCCCTGATCTCCATATGCACCAGACACTTTCTTATCATCGCTCCGTATTTCTGAAAACATTTTGCTCGTCTTAGTATGCTTTATGCTGGTGAGTGGGCTTGAGAAACCACCTGTAGAACACACTCGCTCATCTCAACATGCACCAGAAACGTTCTTATCAGCGCTCCATATTTATGAAAACATTGCGCAATTCTCAGTGTGCTTCACACAGGTGAGTGGGCTTGACAAACCACCTGTAACACATTTTTTCAGCCCCATATGCATCAGACACTTTCTTATCATCGCTCCGTATTTCTGAAAACATTGTGTAATTGTGAGTGTGCTTCAAGCAGGTAGGTGGGCTTGTCAAACCTCCAGTAAGACACTCCCTTATCCCTATATGCATCAGAGACTTCTTAATTAATGCTCCGTATTTCTGAAAATATTGTGCAATTCTCAGTGTGCTTCATGCAGGTGAGTGGGCTTGACAAACCACCTGTAACACAATTTTTCAGCCCTATATGCACCAGACACTTTCTTATCAACGCTCGATGTTTCTGAAAACATTGTGCAATACTGAGTGTGCTTCATGCAGGTGAGTGGGTTTGACAAACCACCTGTAAGTAACACCCTCCCATATCTCCATATGCACCAGACATTTTCTTATCAACGCTCGATGTTTCTGAAAACATTGTGCAATACTGAGTGTGCTTCATGCAGGTAAGTGGGTTTGACAAACCACCTGTAAGTAACACCCTCCCTCAGCATATGCAAAAGACATTTTCTTATCAACGCTCGATGTTTCTGTAAACATTGCGCAATTCTCAGTGTCAACAGTATATTTAGAATATTGAGTCTTATATTTAGTAACTTCAGACTTATCATAGCATTATTATACTGCTACTCTGTGATTTAAAGAGCTTCTTTTCTCCTATCTTGTACAACATTTTGGATAAAGGCATCTACTAAATGAGTAAATGTAAACTAGTGTTTGTGAATACTATGTACTTGCGAATACTATGTACTGTCTTCATGGTAAAGACAAAAATTAATTGTTTGAAATGAGTTATTTAAACTAAAAATGTGTTGATTAAATAGCTCTTGGGGAGTATTTGAAAAATAATTAAAATGAAAACAAAACCACCTTCAACGTTGTTTAGTTCCCTAGTGAATATCCAAATTCCTCATGTAAAATTTTTCGGGATTTAGTTTTTTTCCCCAGTCAAATGCTTGCTGAAGAAATTGTATGTTGTCAGCCTGTGGTTTAGAAGCTTGGATTAAATGCTCCAATTCTCTGTCCATCAGCACAGAGTGTTATTAAGGCTGAGGAACAACAGCACCTTCAGCTTTACAGTCACTAATGATGATTACATGCTCGTGTTGTCGAGCCATTAATCATAACTGGACGTCCAAAGAGAACCGCTGAACATGTAGAGTACACTAAAACAGAGGAAAACGCTAAACCAGAGCACTCAATACAAGTGGAAAATGGTTTATTTGAAATTATGCTTGTAGTACCTTTATAAATATTAAATGAAACATGAATTTTTGCAGAGGAAATATGTCAACTTATAATAATTAAGAGATATTCATTCATTCATTTTCTTGTCGGCTTACTCCCTTTCTTAATCCGGGGTCACCACAGCGGAATGAACCGCCAACTTATCCAGCACATTTTTACGCAGTGGATGCCCTTCCAGCTGGAACCTGAGACATCCACACACACATCTCTGGGACATCCACACACACTCATACACTACGGACAATTTAACTTACCCAATTCACCTGTACTGCATGTCTTTGGACTGTGAAGGGAAACAACCCATGCAAACGTAGGGAGAACATGCAAACTCCACACAGAAACACCAACTGAGCCGAGGATCGAACCAGCGACATTCTTGCTGTGAGGCGACAGCACTACCTACTGCACCACTGCGTCGCCATTAAGAGATATGCAGAAAGTAAATTCTAAAGAGTAATACTATATCTGGGTGGCATGGTGGCTCAGTGGTTAGCACTGTTGCCTCACAGCAAGAAGGTCGCTGGTTCGAGTCCCAGCTGGGTCAGTTGGCATTTCTGTGTGAAGATTGCATGTTATTCCCGTGTTGGCGTGGGTTTCCTCCGGTTGCTCCGGTTTCCCCCAGACCAGAGACATGCTCTATATGTAAATCGATTATGCTA
Source organism: Danio rerio (assembly GCF_052040795.2). Taxonomy (NCBI): domain Eukaryota; kingdom Metazoa; phylum Chordata; class Actinopteri; order Cypriniformes; family Danionidae; genus Danio; species Danio rerio. The sequence goes on along the minus strand of NC_141030.1, from coordinate 2,693,295 downwards.
AATTGGCTGTATAGTATGTGTGTGATTGAGTGTGTATGGGTGTAAGGCAAACTGACTTGGACAAAATTTAAGGGTACCCTTAAATCTCTACATTACAAAGTCCTGGCTATGGAGAAGGAGGATACAGGTACTTGACTGGCCTGCCTGCAGTCCCGACCTGTCTCCAATTGGGAATCCGTGGCACATTTTGAAGCACGAAAATCCGACAACAAAGACCCCGTACTGTTGCCCTCCTTAAGACTAGTTTGCAGGAAGAATAGGACAAAATGGCACCTGAAACACTTCATCACTTGCTGTCTTCAGTCCCTAAATGTATTTTAGGTGTTGTGAAAAGGAATGGCAACATTACAAAGTGTCTCAAGCCTCCCAAACTAATAAAACCGACCTGGACAAAATTAAAGGGTTGCAAGAAATCTGTATATGAATATTTGTAACAGAACCACAGTTCATTTGCATAAGGAGATCATCTTCAACTCTTATAGACGTGCATAGATTTAATTGAATTAAAAATGATTTCATCAGAAACATTTACGTGGACTCAAAGAGGCATGAAATGAAATGACACCCTGTGCTCCGCTGAACATGAAGCACCAGAGTCGTCAGTAATTCACGAAAGCTCAAAAACGAATCACGTCTAATTGAAATGTGAAGGTGTCAAAAGCTCTCTGAAGTGAACGCTCGTCTCGCAAACACATTGGAGAATAAAAAAATCGAAGAGCTGATATCTCCTTTAACAGCACGCACTTAAACCGCAGGACGGACTGAAGCCCTGATGAACAGATGAGGAGATTCGCATCGATCTGAGCTTCTGCCCACTAAGTGTCATTAAATCAGCCATGCAAATGACCGACCCGATCCCCATCACAGCCTGGACCTCCTCCAACCCCGCAACGATCGCACTCATTCAAATCTCTTTCAGGCCTGATCAGGAATCCTATAACTTGTTTTGTTTTCATCTCGGCCATCAAAATGAGCCAATTAATGCTTTTGGGATTAAATGTCACAAATCGGATTAAAAACAAGCTATGATTGGTCAAATAGCACATACTTCTGTGATTTCATGTGTGTGTGATTATCCTGCTACTAAACTCCACTAAATAAACCAGAATGACATCTGCTGCCTGCTTTAGATGATGTATTATTAAGATTATGATGATGACAATGATAATTTAAAGAGTTCACCCTTAGCTGATGATTGATCATAAAGCTTGCTTGGCATGCTGTCCCGGGAGAGAGCCCTGAGGTCATAAGATCCTTGAGCCTGGGTCTCCCTCCTGTTTAAAGGGCAAGAGGGGAGTTTGAGCTTAGGTAGATCTTGATACCCCCCCCCCCCCTTTTTTTTTTTTTTGTTAGAGCTGATGACAGATTATAATTTGCTATGTAGCTGTGAGGCAGCAATGCTAACCACTGGTCCACCGGCACCCTATAGAGGAAAAGTTTGAGGAGTAGGGGTGGAGGGTGGGATTGTTCAAGTCGAAGATAACTGTAGTAAGAAACTTTGGTTATGTATAATGACTTGGGAATCCTCTGATTGGTGAATCATTTGTGGTTAATGCGGGACCAGCCATGTTCAATCATAATCACATGCTCTTTATAAATAAAGTTCGCAAAGTGACAAGAAAAAATACAAAAATAAAAATGTGCTTTAAACTGTTAATTTATTTTTACCGTTTTTAATTATTGCCGCAATCAATCGTTTTAAATATTGTCACAAGAGAACTACAAATCTGCCACCAAATGCTTAACTACAAATCCCATCATACCTACACTCTCACACCTGTTCCCGTTCACAATTGCAAACAAACTGTTTTAATACTAATCAGATGAGCTATAAAGACAGCACACACACACACACACACACACACACACACACACACACACACACACACACGTTTGTTTTTGTGAAAAGTGGGGACATAACATAGGTTTCCATTCATTTTACACTGTTCAAACTGTATATTGTATTACCCTCACCTCACCTCACCCCACCCCTAAACCCAACCATCACAGGAGACTGTGTGCAGCTTTACTCTCTGATTAAACTCATCCCTGTGGGATTTAGAAGCTTTTTGAGAAGTGAGGACGTCACCAATATCCTCATATTCCACCTCCATTTTGTAATCCCTGTGTCATGCCTATGTTAGGGCTGCTCGATTATGGGAAAAATCATAATCACGATTATTTTGGTCATAATTGTAATCACGATTATTCAAAACGATTATCAGTTGAAGTCAAAATTATTCGCCCTTCCGTGAATTTATTTTTATATATAAATATTTCCCAAATGATGTTTAACAGAGGTTTTTTTTTTTTTTTTTACAGTATTTCCTATAATATTTTTTTCTTCTGGAGAAAGGCTTATTTGTTTTATTTCAGCTAGAATAAAAGCAGGTTTGAATATTTTGGAACCTATTTTAATAGCTCGATATTATTAGCCCCTTTAAGCAATACAAATGTTAGATTGTCTGCAGAAGAAACTACTGTTATACAATGACTTGTCTATTTACCCTAATTAAGCTCTTGAATGTCACTTTAAGCTGAATACTAGTGTCTTGAAAAACATCTAGGAAAATATAATGTACTGTCATTTAGCAAAGATAAAATAAGTTATTAGCAATGAGTTATTAAATCTGTTATGTTTAAACTGTGGTTTAAGCAATTTCACTGTATTTTTAAATTTTATTATTGATTAATAATAAAAACAGTCGGCAGCAGCAGGAATACCGCACACTTTGACTTTAAGAGTAGTGCGGCTCTGATATGGTTTCTCTTTCTCGTGTCTTTTAATTCTCAACTTGTTTGTTTATTACACAAATGAGGGTTAATATGAATAATCACTAAACACCGCGCTCTGACACAAATGTGCATGTATTTGACCATTAAAGCGCTCACATTAAGATCGCGTTAGATGTGTGTGTGCTCTGCTGTCCGAGGCTAAGCGCGGCTTGCGCGCAAACACACGCTACAGAGGCAAAGATTTTTCACACGTGTACAACTGGAAAGGGGGCGGTACGTGATGGAATAATCGTTTATCTCGATTAATGGTTGTTCATAATCGTTAAAAGCCAAAATTAAAATCGAAATCGGATTTTCGATTAATTGCACAGCCCTTACCTATGTCATTGTACAGATTTGTGTCCTGATATGTCAGCAAAAACACGTACACACACACAATGAGTATGTTTACATGGACACCAATAATCCAATATTAATATGATTACGACAATAGTTGTAAATGTAGTTATTGTTGCCGAGTCTTGTTTTGCTGTTAGTGGACATTATGACTTGCCTTGTCTTTGTTTTTGTAGTTTGCTGCCTGGACTGATCTCTTTGCCTGTGACCCGACCACTTCTTTGCTTCACCCATATGCACCTGACGCATAGTGCCCCTGATAATAACCTTTGCCTGTCTGACAATCCTGTTTAATTAAAAGTGTATCCTCAACCCTTCCCTGACAATTATTAACCCTTCCTTATTTTTCAAATATTTCCAAGTGCTGTTTAACAAAGAGAATACCTAATTTATAATGAACAATTTCTTTTGAAGTCGGCATGGTGGCCTAACAGAAAGAAGGTCACTGGTTCAAGTCCTGGCAGGGCCAGTTGGCATTTCTATGCGAAGTTTGCATGTTCTCCCCATGTTAGCGTTCCTCCAGGTGCTCCGGTTTCCCACAGTCCAAACACATGCGCTATAGGTGAATTAGGTCAGGGGTTCCCAAACTTTTCAGCCCGCAAGCCCCAAAATGACAATGCCAGTGACTCGTGACCCCCAATATTCTCTGAGGTGGTGGTATAAATACAGAAACCTTGTATGCAATGACGCACACACACCAATAGACCTAAGTCTATTCTTTATTATTTTTTTTTTCATGTATGTCAGTGCTGTAAATGGGCTAGAAAGTTTAACCTGGTGTTATTAAATCAATCTGCTGCATCTGAAAGTATTGCTGTGCCTTTAGTATAATATAATTACTAGAGAAGTCGCAATCCAATAGAACTATTAACTATAAGCTACTATAGTAACTATATAGTTTATAGTAACTATAAACGACTATTTTTTCTCTTTAGTAGGTTATTGATAAAATACAGTAAGTCTTAAGGTTTAATAAAAATTTATTGATTTTTGAAAATCACCAGGCGACCCTCCTTCAATGTCCCGCGACCCCTCGGGGGGTCCCGACTCCCACTTTGAGAACCTCTGAATTAGGTAAGCTAAATTGGCCGTAGTGTACGAGTGTGAATGAGAGTGTATGGGTTTCCCAGAACTGGGTTGCAGCTAGAAGGGCATCCGCTATGTAAAACATATGCTGGATAAGTTGGCGACTTTTTCCCCTTGAAAATTTCCCAAAACTTCTCAAGACTTGTGTTGTTTCAACTAATTTAAAAAGGTAGTTTGAAAGCAGCAAAGTAATGAGATTAGTTGTAAGATTGTTCTGTTTGTCGTCAGTTATTGGTTTGGTTTAAATATAACCTGCTCTTTGTTTCTCCACTGTTCCTCTTGCTTTATCAGATTAGACTGCTGCTTCTGAGTGCCTCTTCATTCCTGCTGGACCGTGACAGTAAGCACCATTATGCGACACTACAATGCTTTATTATTATTATTTCTACATTCCAGACAGGTTTTTGCATCCGTGCAGGGATCACTCCTCAGCTCATCTCCTCATCTCCTGAAGGCGGGGAGCACAGTATCCATCAGCCTCATATCACTGCAACCGACGCTCCATGATGTCATTATTGGTGGCGCGGCTCCACCTTTATTGGCAACGGAAGAAATATCGAGTCCCGGGCCGAGCACAGATCCGCATGAATCTCAGGGCCGCGCCATTATTCAGATGCAGGAGATTGTAGACGGGGCCGTATCAGCAGAGCGCGGGTTTGTGTCTCTGGATGGAAGCCGCATGCACACGGCAGATTTCATTTCCAGGATTTATGACTTATTGTGTGCTGGCCCGGGAACTTTTAAGGTTATAAACTGGAGGTTTGGTAACTTATTCTGATACTGCGAAATGTGGGAATTGCAATCACTGTTTGTTGAAAACATCCGTGCGCAGTATCGGCGCTCTTACACTGCAGCAGGATTGCCGTTTAATGCATCGTCCTCTGCGGCGTGTAAATCCTCATGGGAGATTTGAGGACAAATCCACATATATATTCATAAAGAAAATCCTGAGTTTCGTTCACAAAGTTAGGAGTGTGTTTTGGCTGGTTTTATTACAGACTGATACACTACAAATGCTTTTTAACATAAATATATAATCAGCTGATCAAATTGCAACATCATGTGCTCTGTTTTGGTATTGGGTTGTGTCAGTGCCCTTGGAAAATGTAACAGGCACTTCTGTGATGGCACCATTAAATTCTGCATAATAAAAGGTCATAGTTTGGTTTTGGGGGTCTCCAGCAACAGGCTGATCTGCATGACTCTAAGCATACTGCCAAATTAGTTCAATTGTGCTTTAAGGACAGCAGAGTGAATGTTTTAGAGTGGCCATCACAAAGCCCTGAACTCAATCCTAGAGAAAATTTGTGGGCAGAGTTGAAAAAGCTTGTGCGAGCAAGACAGCCTACAAATCTGACACAGTTACAGCAATTCTGTCAGGAGGAATGGGCCAAAATTCCTGCAAACTATTGTGAGAAGCTTGTGGAAGGATACCCAAAACATTTAACCAAAGTTAAAGAGTTTAAAAGCAAAGCTAAAAAATACCAAGGAAATGTGTGTAAACTTTTGACTGTTCTCTAAAAAAATATCTCTCATTATTCTTAGCTAATGTAAATCACTTAGGTCAGGCGTGTCCAAACTACGGCCCGCGGGCCATCTGCGGCCCGCAATCAGTTTTGAGGCGGCCCGCGAGGCTTTTTATAAATATCAATAGAATCTGGCCCGCTATACAAAAATGAACGTAATTCAATAAATAAATCGCTATTACATGCATTTAATTAAGCAGCAGTTCTTGTTATGATCTATCTATCTATCTATCTATCTATCTATCTATCTATCTATCTATCTATCTATCTATCTATCTATCTATCTATCTATCTATCTATCTATCTATCTATCTATCTATCTATCTATCTATACACAGTTGAAGTCTGAATTATTAGCCCCTCATTGATTTATTTCTTCTTTTTTAAATATTTCCCAAATGATGTTTAACAGAGCAAGGACATTTTTACCGTATGTCTGATAATATTTTTTCTTTTGGAGAAAGACTTTTGTTTTATTTCGGCTAGAATAAAAGAGGTTTAAATTTTTTTATGAACCATTTTAAGGTCAAAATTATAAGCCCCTTTAGTCTTCAGAACAAACCATTGTTATAAAATAACTTGCCTAAATACCTTAACTTAACTAGTTAACTTGATTAACCTAGTTAAGCCTTTAAATGTCACTTTAAGCTGTATTGAAGTGTCTTAAAAATATCTAGTCAAATATTATTTACTGTCATCATGGCAAAGATAATATAAATCAGTTATTAGAAATAAGTTACTAAAACTAATATGTTTAGAAATGTGTGGAAAAAAATCTTCTCTCCGTTAAACAGAAATTGGGGAAAAAATAAACGGGGGCTAATAATTTAGGGGGGCTAACAATTCTGACTTCAACTGTATTTATATATATATATATATATATATATATATATATATATATATATATATATATATATATATATATATATATATATATACACACGTGTCTGTGTGATGTATGTAAAATTTGGCCCGCGACAACGTTTGTTTTTTTGCATCTGGCCCTCGGCCCAAAAAGTTTGGACACCCCTGACTTAGGTAATCCTAACGGACCTAAAATAGTAAACGTTTAGTCTGATTTACCATCAGACATTTTTTAAAAAATGGTTCTGTTCTTTTTTTTAGAGTGTATTTAGACTTCTGGTTTCAACTGTATATTAATCTTCATATCTTATCGACATTAAAATGACTTTGATTAATAAAGGGCAGATGCTGAAGCCAGAGATGGCTATTATGTCTTCTGTGTGTGAAAGATATGGAGAACGCCTGATGCATAAAGCGTGTATTTGACTTTTCATTCGGCGAGATGTTCCGTCAGGATTGATTTGATATGAATCTGGCACAAACATCACAGATCCCATCAGCACGCTAACAAAAGGGCGTTTCAGAGAAATCGCACAAATCGAAAATAACAAAAGCAAACAAAAAAACAGGCCGGCAGCCAGCACCGATGTCGGGAATATATCAAAAGAAAAAGCCCCCGGTCTTAATGAAGTCGAGGCTGAGAAACATGCGCGGCGCAAACAGAATCTTAATGCCATTGTTATCGATCTCATCTTAAAGTCCAGATCCAGAAAGCGGCTGATCTGAAAACAATGAGGTTATCTGAAATCAAAGCCATCTCCCCTGCTGGAGTACATCAGAAGAAACGTTTAACACCTCGCAAAAGCCTCCAGAGAGGCCATCGCATTCAAGCTAAGAGAAAAACCGGCGCTTCTTCTTGCTACAAACAAGCAGATCATGCAATCAGGGACTTGGAGGTTTCCTGCGCTTGCGTTTCCTGCCGGTGTGAAACAGCTTGATGGATGAAGAACCCTACGAACAAGTTCAGTATGTTCGTTTTAATAGAGAATATGGATTTTTTTCAGCAGCAGCAGTGGCACTGGAGCATTTAGATTAGGCGTTAATTATTTTACACTGCTTCAGTGTGGAAGATCAACAAATGAACAAGCTCAGTGGGGTGACGGAAAACAGAGAGCAGCTCTTTATATGAGGAGTGCGCACCATTCAGGTGTTTATTTAGTATGACTTTGATTCTAATGAAATATTCAGATTTTTTTTTTCGTTAAGGCTGTAGATGATGTTTAGCTTTCACACACATTTAACATTCGATTTAAGAATGAAGCAACACTAAAACTACATTTTAAAAAGTCAGACAACTTGTAAATAGACAGACAGACATACAGACAGGCCTAGAGAGAAAAACAAACAGACACAGAGACAGACAAATATATGCAAAGACAATCAGACAAACATGTAGATAGACAGAAATTGACAGGAAATAAAGACATATAGACAGACAGAAATAGAAGAGAAAGAGACAGACAGGAAAAAAATAGACAAATAGACAGGAAAGACATTCAGACAAGACAGGAAAGATAGAAATAGACAGGAAGTAAAGATAGTATAGACAGACAGAAATAGTTTGGAAAGAGAGAGACAGATATATGCACAGACATGCATAAATAGACGGGAAAGTAAGACAGGCAGGTATATAGACACAGACAGACATAAACTGACAGATAAAGTGACAATGACCTAGAGAACAGACACACAGACAGTCAAATGTATGCAAAGACAATCAGACAGACAGACAGACAGACACAAACAGACAGGAAAGAAAGACAGACAGTTATAGAGACATACGGACATACATATAAACAGACAGACACAAATAGACAGGAAAAAAAAAGACACAGACAAATAGATAGAAAAGAAAGAGACAGACAGACACGTAGACAGACAGACATTTAGACACGCATAAATATGCAGACTTGACTGGCTGTGAACTTTACACAAACCTGGTTACATTACCTGAAATAATTCTATTTATATATAAAAAACATGAACAGTTTAATCAAATACTCTGTTCTTTCCATCAGACTCGATTGAGGTCCATCAGTTCATCAGTCTCTGCACTGACCTGAATCAGCAGCCATCTGACCTCTTCACACCTGTCATTACGGCTTCATTTCAGAGCATTTTCATCATTTCCAAAGCTCGTTCCTCTACTAAAGTTTTTAAAGTCCCCACAGAGTTCCTAGAGAGATGAAATATTAAATGAGTAAACAGTGGGCGTGGCTTGTGTTTTCTACTGCGAGCTGATTGGATGTAGTTTATTCATTCATTCATTTTCTTGTCGGCTTAGTCCCTTTATTAATGCGGGGTCACCACAGCAGAATGAACCGCCAACTTATCCAGCACGTTTTTACACAGTGGATGTTCTTCTAGCTGCAAACCATCACTGTGAAACATCCACACACACACACACACTGACTCATACACTACAGACAATTTAGCCTACCCAATTCACCTGTACCGCATGTCTTTGGACTGTGGGGGAAACCGAAGCACCTGGAGGAAACCCACGCGAGCGCAGGGAGAACATGCAAACTCGACACAGAAGCGTCAACTGAGCCGAGGCTCGAACCAGCAACCCAGCGACCTTCTTGCTGTGAGGCGACAGCACTAACTACTGCGCCACTGCCTCGCCTTGGTCGTAGTAGAGTAGGCATATTCAGAACTATTTGGGAAAGGGTTGGGGGAGAGTTATTACAGCCTAACAAACTCCTCCTCCTCACTATTTCTGTTTGTTGCCAAAACTGACAGCTGGCAGGGCGTGGTTAAGTGTGTTAGCCCCGCCCAACATCTCAGACAGACGTAATTAACCCAGGCTCATTCTGGAAACGTAGCCCCTTGGACGTTTCTGGAAATCGCGAAATACGTCCCGGGAGGTTCGTATTTGTGCAGTTTTTGTGAATCCGCTGTGTGTGCTTTTTCGCATCTCGAACGTCTCTCGCGCCCGCGCTGTTCTCACGTAAAGTCGCTGGAGGCCGCTGTCGACTGACCGTCCGACTGCATGAATGAATGATTTACTGGGCAGCCCACCTTCCTCCTCCTTCCCTAAACCCAATCGGTTTTACTGATTGACCCGCCCGCCTTCCCTAAACCAAAGCGACAATTTACTAAAGCGATCCAGAAAAAGAAAAGCCCCCTCATCTGATTTTGACCGCGTTTTCGGATTTCGCCACATTCTCGCCCTGTAATGAACTCGTTCGCTTTATTTTTTGGATTCTGTTTTTGTCTTACCTGATTTCTAGAATCGCTCTTCCCCAGACTCGAACCCGGTCGTCACCCCTCCGGGTCTCCGCTCGGCTGACGTACACAACAAGCTAACCGGACAAACTAGTTGCAGCGGGAAAACCCTCCACACGGAGGCGAGCTGTCAGCTGGCGAGCGCGAAGAGGAGCGGCGTCACACCGCCCTGTGCAGCCATACGTACCTCCGGCCACGTAAATCGCGGTCTCCAGAAACGTCCGCGAGGCTACGTTTTCAGAGTGAGCTTAGGTTGGACGTAATTGACGATTTAACTGAAAACAAACAAGTGCATTTTCAGATTACAAAGAGACATTTGTAATAGCCTGCACAGATGAATTCTTCACCGCAAAACTAGCAATATGAGCTAACAAATCATATAAAATACACACAGAACTACATGTAATTTGCAAGAGTTCTCGAGCACGTCATTGAAACAAGTTCTGTCACCTCAGCATGATTTTTGGCGACTGTCATGGAGGAAATTCATTTTCTTTTCAGTCCAGAATGCAAGTAACGCAGCTCTTATCGGCGGCTAACACGGGACTTTTGATTGGCAGCCTCAGGGAGAGGTTCGACCCTGGCAGCAGCGCCCGAGGGTTGTTGGCATTATTGCCCCTGTATCTGTCTGTCACCGTCACACGAGGCCGCCTGCCACTCACCTCTCCCCATAATCATCATTTATCATGCGCCGCTCGCTTTGTCTTTGCACCTGAACGCGCATTGGTAAGAAAAATGGCATTTTGGGCATCATAAAGTGAGATGGATTGACTGCGAGCAGACGTCCCGCTGTTCAAACAATGAATCAAACGCAGGATAGATTGCAGAATGAGGAGCTGTGTGTAAAACGCGCCGCTCACAGATCACAATGATCCCTTAATGATTCTTTTTTTCTTAACTATTAATGACTGAGATATTGATAGCCGTCTGACAGAGTCTGGTTGAGTCTTTATTAAATAATCAATCATACAGGCAGGAGGAAGATTTGTTTTAAACTCGACTGAGTCACCTGCACAGACAACTGAGAATGAGAGAATCACACTTCTGTTAAGGCTGAGTTTGTGGAAAACAGGACACTAAATAGATAAGCGCTAATGACGAATTGCACTAAATGACTTTTGTTGCTTGTTCGAAATATTTTTTAAATTAGTTGAATCAACTAATTTTTTATTTGTGTGGGGGACTACTTGATTACAACTAATTGTAAATGAATTTAGCTAAGTCAATAGTTTTGTGCAAGGCCGGTGTGCTAAGAAATCGAGTCCCCCCTGCAATCGAGTCCGCTTAGGACCCCAATGGATTATCTGCGTTAAATGCCTGATCAAAAATGCCCGGATAACACTTGCCCATGCCTGTCACGAAATGGGGAATGATCACAAAAGTGCAAAAAATCCAAGTGCAGCAATTTATTATAACAAAGACTAAGGTTTCCAAAAGACAAAGGTTTCCAAACTTGAACAGAACTAAAGCAGGATGCAAATCTAGTCCAAACAAGAGAACAGGCAAAAATCCAAAAACGAGTAAATACAAAAAACAGGGTAGGTGTGCTAAAGAGTGCTAACGAAAACAAACACAAAACAGGAATCCAAGAATTATCAAAATACAAGAAACTAGATGACCAGACAAGCATACCAAACGTGAGGCGCTAACAAAATCCTAAGGCAACTAAAACAGAGGACAAGAGGGTTTATAAAGACAGGACTAAATTAACAAACACAAAACAGCTGTAACATAACACAATCAGTAATACAAAGGATTATGGGAAATGAAGTGAAACTACAAAACAAACTAGTGCCCTCAAGTGTCCAAACTAGGGCACTGCAACAGGTGTGACAATGCCGAGTCGGAGCCGGAGGTGGCGAAGGGCAGCCGAGCTCGGGCCGATTACTACCTGCTATCTGGGTTTCGCCACTTCAGCCGCGTTATGTAGTTAGGAAACATTTCTCCTGAGGAAGTGATCAGAAGTTTGCTGGATTTTCTGAATGTGGGATTTCCCAGTCTTGCAAGCACTTGCTTCACCGGGGAAAAATACTGCAGCTCACGCTCCTTCAGCACCAGGGGCTCGGCTTCACCCCTCTGCGTTCGATAGTGCATGGTGCTCACAACGCACTCCAAACCACCTGACCTCCTTGCTGCCGCTTGGTTGGCTCGTAACAACAGCTGTCGGCGACTGAGGATTCTTGTCTGTTTGTTCTTCATCGTCCACTGCATCACTTCCTCTTTATTAATAATATCACAACTATTTGACCGTTTAAAGAAACTTCTCACACTCAGCTGCTGTCAGATTTTTGCAACTGTACGCAGCGGTGACAGAGGAGACAAAACAAGGGCAATCGCCATCCGCTGGACAGGAGTGGGAATTACACTTAGCTACAAATTACAATAGATCACCCTTAGCATAATCCGTCAAAATGATGATCACCTTCAGATTTTTCCGTCACTAGTGAAAAAAATCGGAAAATATTCGGTTAACGCGACCTCTGATAGATATATATATACATACATACATACATACATACATACATACATATACATACATATACATATATATACACACACACACACACACACACACATATATATATATATATATATATATATATATACACACACACACACACACACACACACACACACATATATATATATATATATATATATATATATATATATATATATATATATTAATCAGGCGCTACAAACTGTACCTTTTACAACTCAATTGAACCAATAGGATCCTAGGCGGACCCAATTGTCAGGGGGGACTCGATTTCTCATGACATCGGCCCATGGCATAGATATTATAGGTTAATGCTTAGGCACCATACATCCAGGGAGGCGTCAGAAATACGGAAAGAAAAAAAAGTGTAACGCCTGTTTCACACTGCAAGCGAAAGCAGTGCGTTTGCTTTCACACCGGCTGCGTCTGCAGCTGCTGCAGAGATCAATCTATCTCTGTCTATTCTATCTAGTTACACTTTTCTCTGAAATAGATCATGTGATTTTAGCCGGGGTCTCACAAAGGTGGTCAATGTTTTTTATCCTTAACATACTCATATAACTTGCAACTTATAAAGATGGCAAACTATTGATTTGTTTGTTTTTAACATCATATTGACCTGTTGAGATTTCTGAGATTTTTCCTTCAGCACTCCAGACGAGACCAAAAAAGATGATTATAACAAGGCAAGAGCACAGTTATCAAGACACAAGCAGCATGCACTCAATGGAGCTGTATTTCCTATCATTGTTTGTCTCTGTGAGTATTGGAAAGCCATAGAAACATCTGTTTTTTACAACTCAAATATACTGCGTTGCGCGGACAATCTAATTTCCGGAACCCCAGAGGGAGCAAGTCAATACCGCACAGATCTTTATGCATTCTGAGCCTCGGTCTAAATGGAAACCGGTGCTGTCTGTCCTGTAATTGGTCAAAAGGTGAGTCAACAAATGTATTTAAGCAGACCTGTGGTTATTCCATCACATCCCGGGATGTTTCAACAGAGTTTGTGGATTACACATGGCCTGCAGATATAGATAGTGCTCACATTATCAGTTTCAAACATGCATGGATTTGTCACACGCACACACACAGCAATTTCACCATGCCATTATTCAGTCTTCAAGACACCAAGGTCAATAATGTTGCATGTGCACCAAATGCATGAATGGAATAATAAAGATACTGCAGTACTGTATGGTAAGCAGTACATTAATTCATGCAAAGATACATCTTTTTAGCAACAAACATAAATGCTGTCAAAAAAACAGTGTTTTAGCTAGTGAAATAAATCAGTAACCTTGGTTATATTAGTTATTGTTAGTTAATGAATAATTAGCTTTATTACAATATATATTCATCCTTGTTACAGTGGTTAATGAAAATAAAGGTGTTCATTGTTAGTTCTTTTGCATTAAGTTAGGCATAAAATACATCTAGACGTTAATAATCACTATACTGTATAAGTCATGAAAATCTTATCAGCAGCCTGACGCAAAGTGAAGCACTGTTGTATAAGACTGAAGGGCTTTTTTTTCTGTGGAAACAACAATCCTGGGTGTAGTTTATCCCACTTATTATATGATTACTTGCCACATAATTGTAAAATTAGACACAAAACATTGACATCTGAGCTGTAATAGTTGTGTTGCAATAGTAAACGCAAAAGCTGACAGAAATGAAAATGGCTGAAAATCGATGATGGAGTATACACTAACCGCCATCAGTCAAAAACGCAAAGCTGACAAAAACGGAAACCAATGATGGAGTATACACTAAACTGCACATTATTCAGACACAAGATGGCGCCAAACAGTCAAAAATACAAAGCTGACAGAAACAAAAACAGCTGATGGAGTATACACTAACCTGAGCATTATTCAGACACAAGATGACGCCAAACAGTCAAAAATACAAAGCTGACAGAAACAAAAACAGCTGATGGAGTATACACTTACCTGTGCATTATTCAGACACAAGATGGCGCCAAACAGTCAAAAACACAAAGCTGACAGAAACAAAAACAGCTGATGGAGTATACACTTACCTGTGCATTATTCAGACACAAGATGGCGCCAAACAGTCAAAAACACAAAGCTGACAGAAACAAAAACAGCTGATGGAGTATACACTAAACTTAGCATTATTTAGACAATAGGTGGCACCAAACAGTCAACAACACAAACCTGACAGAAACAAAAACAGCTGATGGAGTATACACTAACCTGCGCATTATTCAGACACAAGAAGGGTCAAAAACGCAAAGCTAAGAGAAACAAAACTGGTTCAAGCATATAATAATCTAAATTATTCATTCACAAGATGATGCCAAACATAAACAATGCAGTGTAAAAAATAAGCAGACACATTGAAATGTGGATGCACAGTAAGTATATGAATGTGAACATATTCAATGACAGTCATGGAGATTTTAAGTTCCAGGGTGAGTCCGTGTTATTCAGCGGTTGTTATATCAGAATAACATACCTTGGAATGTCACAACTGACCAATCAGAATCAATATTCCAGACAACCATAATAATGCCATAACTACAGCTGGCAAGCATGCATTTGTATTTTAATAAAAAATTCTACACTCACTGCCACTTGGAACCGAATTTACCTTCAGAACTGCCTGAATTCTTCCTGGCGTAGATTCAACATGATGCTGGAAACCCTCCTCGGAGATTCTGGTCCATCATTGAGATGATAGGATCTCACAGTTGCAGCAGATTTGTTGGCTGCACATCCATGATGTGAATCTCCCGTTTCAGCACTTCCCAAAGGAGCACAGTTGGAGAGTGTGGTAGACACTGTTTAACAAAACCAGTCTGGGATGATTTTAGATGTGTGTCGTGAAGTGTTATCCTACTGCTTGTAGCCATAACACAAGATGGCTTCACTCTGGTCCAAAAGGGATGGACAGGGCCAGCAATAATACTCAAGCAGGCTTAGTTGGTAGCCAAAGTGTAACGAAAATATCCTATTAGACTCCAGCAATCTTAAATTCAGGGTATATACAGGAATCAGAGACTGAAATTCAATACCTTTAACACCTTTTTTAAGACTCTGCATACATTTTAAGACCATTTCAACCAGTAACATTGCTGACGTTTTAACTCACATTATATTTCACGAGTTCACACTCACAGATATTTGAGTGTGCGACTGACCACGCGTATGTAGGTGTGTGAATGAGACAGCGTGATGCTGCGTTTAGCTTGTTTGTTGCTGTGTGTGTGCGTGTTTTTGAATGAGAGACAGAGCGTGATGCCTATGTGTGTGTGTCACTTGCTTGGTGCTTGTGTGTGTGTGTGTGTGTTTATACAGTCTTGTTATAGGATGTCTGGACTCTGTATAGCTGGGTGGTTTTGGTTTTGTTCTCCCTCCGCTCGTTAGCGGGAACGGGCGCGGCGGGTAGAAAACGGGGCGGGTCAGGCAGCAAGACAGCGGGAGCGATCGGGTTCGGGCTAAAACCTGGCGGGAGCACGATTCAAAATTTAGTCCCGCGCAGATCTCTAATGTGAACTCGAGCAGGATTTTTTATAAACTACACAGCATCCAAATATTCAAATAATGCATTTAGTAAACTTTAACATACCGATACCGAATTTAATACCTTGTAAAATAGCATTTAAGAGCTTTTAATGCTTTTTAAGGGTCTTACATTTCTTTAAATTGATTTAGCAATTTTTAATACTTTTTAAAACCGTGCGGACACCCTGCTATTGACAAGCTTTTATGAATTCCTGACTCCCTTACCCCTCATTTTGCGCATTCCCATGAAGGGGTAGGGGTGTCGCAAATCTCTTTAGCTTGAAGGCGTAGGGCAAAAGCCTGGTTTACACTTCTGCGTCAAGTGACCGGCGTAAATCACGGCGCATGCAACGCACGTGGCTGTGCATTTATACTTCTGCGCGCTGTCTCTGTTGGTCTGCATTAACACTTCCGAAACGCTTGTGGGCAGTGAGGTGTAAATGTTCCTCTGTGTCGAGTTTCTTCGCCTCTGTTTTGCTTTCCTGAACACTTCCTGGATGTACAAGTGACTCAAACTCGCTCATTTTGAGGCAGGAACCGGCGGACATGCAACAACTTTAACTATGAGGTAAACACGAAACAAAACTTTCCATCCGGAGCTCCATCACGGGACTCCACACTTGTAAACAATCGCTCGTGCCATTCGCGCGGCTCTCGGCCCCGCCCAGACACGTCAGCGCTACCAAGCCGACCAATCACAGAGCTTGCGCTACGCGTTGTTGCGACGTGTAGTTACATTTTTTGAGAGGTGCACGTCAGTGACGCCGACGGCCAGGGCGAAGGGCTATGCGTCAGCGTCGTAGCATACGCCGGTGTTTGACGCAGAAGTATAAATCAGCCTTAAGAGGAAGGGGTAGATAGCCCTCGAAAGAGATTTTTCAGGACCACACTCGAAACCAAGGGGTAAGAAAACAAGTATAGCTGCACCCGGACGATGAGAGATCAACAAATTAGTATTTTTGGTCATTATTATGAATTTTTACATCAAACAAGCACATGTTTTAATATATTCATAACCACGTTCGTGTTTCGGGGGGTAAAATCATCTGTATAAATATATAAACCCTCAGATTAGCCCAGACTGCCCTGTGTCAGCTCAGTAGTGATTGTTCGGTGATATCACAGCAGCAGATCTTTCACCTGCATTTCCTGCTGGAAGTCACTCGGCGCTTTCTTCTTCCAATTTCCCTATTCTGAGGAGCGCTTTCACACGCCAGGGTAATGAATGAGAATCAGTGAACCGCTGAAGCTTGAAGGACCGAACCCAGATGCAGTCGACTGGCGTCCATCCAGGCCTGTGAGCTCGTCACCGGCAACAGGAAATCCAATTAGAGAAGCCAAAGTCATCGCAGAACCTGTGCCAGTTTCTCCAGTCCGCCCCGCATCAACACTGCGATAAAAAAGCAGCCAGAGTCGGTTATTCTCGGGAAAAAATGGTAATTGGAATTGAAATAACAGACAGTTTGATATGGAGTGTCATCCAGCGGAGGCTTGATCCTGTTTGGACAGCTTCTGCTTTGTGTAAACTAATTATTAAATCAGACTTACAGCATTTGAAGAGCGAGGAATGAGAATCTGGAGAGCGGGTGAGGAAAATTTAATGGGCATTGGTGAAGCTCTGAGCATTGTTTCCCTCGGCAGTACTACACTAATTCTCCGCAGCGATCTTCCCTCGGTCGCACGGCTTCTGTCTTCTTTTGTTAGCGATGCAAATTTGACTGCGGTAATTAGTTGCCTGGCATCGCTATTACCGAGAATAAATGATTTCTGCATCAATAATTCATTCAACAACTGTCTGTAAGTGTTTGAATCCCATTAATTAGCTTGAATCTACGTTTATATTCCTGGGTGCAAAAGGTTTTTTTTTTTTACAGTTCTGCAGAAACTTTCTGTGACTTCCATAAATTAGCTTGAGTTTTTACGGATGTATTTCTATTTTTAAAAAAGCAGTGTTGATAAAAATATCAGAGTGTTTTAATTAAAACATTGTTTAAACAATGACAGGATAACCAGGGGATTTATTTGATTTAGATTTATTTGTAATAAATGGAATGGTCTCCAAGCTTGGAAATGTCTTTTATTCGAGCCTTGAGAACAATATTTGAGTTTTTCTAGCTTCAGATATGTATGAAACTTTCTATCCATTTAGTATGTGTTTAGTTGACTTCCACTGCAGAAGTATAAGCCTTCGGGCCAACAAAGAAAATAGGCTGGTGCATTTAATTGTCCTGCTGGTATTGCGAGGTTTTTAGGCGTTATGTCAAATATTGCTATTACTGGATCTTGTTGTATTTCCTTAACAGAAACTAGAACAGACTTGGTCTGAATAGCTAGAATCGCCCACAAGCTGACCTACTCACACCTGCAGCTTCCCCATTCAGCGTTCTCCAGGGATAAGCAACCCGCCTCAGCCAATAACA